>NW_007098464.1:74964-95280 GCF_000164805.1 Carlito syrichta | reverse complement strand
CAGGACAGAGTAAGACTCCAACTCAAAAAATAAATAAATAAAGAATCTAATGAGTGCATTCATACTGAGAAAGAACTGAAAATTCTCTCAAGTTAATTCCATAGGATGTTAGAACCAGAAGGGACCAGGACATAATATTGCCAACACAACCTGAAAAAAAATTTTTTTTTGGTTGGAATCTCACTCAGTCGCCCAGGCTGGAGTGCAGTGGCATGCTCACAGCCACTGCAGCCTCGACCTCCTGGACTTAGGCGATCCTTCCGCCTCAACCTTCCAAGTAGCTGGAACTACAGATGCACACCACCACACCCGGCTTTTTTTTTGTGATGTATTGTAGAGATGAGGTCTCACCAAGTGGCCCAGGCTGGTCTCGAATCCCCAGGTTCAAGCAATCCTCTTGCCTCGGCCTTCCAAAGTGCTGGGATTACAGGCTGAGCCACCGCACCCAGCCAGAAAAAAAAATTTTTAATCTGGAAGCTAAATAATAGGGATCATCATCTGCGTTTTGGGCCAACATGAATCTAAGGACTTAATAGCCTGCCTGGCATATTGCAAGCCTTTAGCCGAAAGGACCGCAACTCCCAGACTCCAAATTCCTTCTCAGGGGAGCATAGTCTTGGTAAGTATTTGCAGGGCTTGATCAAATGCTAATGCTTACATACGTCCTTTTAGGATATTCTGTCACAGTCTTCACCTGGGTTCCCCTCTAGTCACCTCAAGCATTTAAAACTCTATTCCTTCCAAGAAATCGTGATCCCTTCTCTACTGGACTTGGGAGGAGTGACAATGAAGCAATACCTTCCTCTTCTTTTCCCTGGCCGCCACAAGACTCACACACCAAGCTCCAGTTGTGTGCAAATTTCGTGTTGATAAGGAAAGCCAAAAAGGGAATGATCATTTAGGACAGACAAACTTCTAATGAACTGTCAGATAGCAGAGCCTCTTTCTAATGCATCTCAAGAGGGGAAATGTTGTTAGGAAATTGGATGCTCTTGGGGAGATTAAAAAAATAAATCTTAGAGGCTACAATGATTCAGGGTCTTTAAAGGGTCACTCTACGTGAACATATATAAAGTATGGAAAAGAAGGGAAAATGATAAAGAAATGAATGTCCAAACAGATTATCTAGGGGAGAAATAATTTTTTTAAGTTGAGAAACCCTGCTCTAATAGAGAGATGGAAGAAAGCTGTCATTTCTACTGCCACAACCGTTATTGTTATTGTTGGTATTATTATTATCACCATCACAATCATCATAATTAAAGACATTTTATACCTGTGCTATAAGGTAATCCTCCTAACAGCCTCAAGGGATAGGTACTATTTTACTCATTTAAGTTGAGGAAACTGAGGTCCAAGAACACACAGCTAGTCATTGGCAAAGATATGACTCCAACCCAACTATGTCTGACTCCAAAGTCCATGGTCTCAACCATCTTAGAATATTTACTATAAAAGGGAGGTTGGCAACAGACCAGTCCATCTCTAAAGTCTACCATCCACTCCGCCAAACTAAGTCTAGGTCTAAGACTATGGAGAACAGTCAGGTCCTAAGAAAGGAGACAAACCCTAGGAAAACTCAGCTGGGGTCAAGCATGAGATAAGAGGAAGATGGTCCTGCTATCCCCAGAATCTGCCCCTTCTTTTTACTGTAGGAAGCACTTTGGGACCAGGACCCTGGAACCTGAGGCACAGAGAAAAGTGACAAGATCCCTAGTCCTCAACTACTGCCGCTGAAAGCCCAGAATGGAGCTTTAGCCAAGCCCAAGACACAGGGTGACCTCTACACAAACAGAACTTCCCCGGGCGTTGCTTCTACAAATATAAACATGGACTCATCACGTGATGGGTTCAACCAGTTTATGTAAACACCAAAGAGAGAAAAAAAATCAAAGGAAAAAAAAATATTCTCCTTAAGGGATGGAGCAGAATATGTAGTTTTGAGACTGAAAGAGAGGGAGGTTAGGAGCCAAAAGCCTCTGAATCCACCAGGCCTGCTATCAAGTCACAGGGGCTCTTCCAGACCTGTACTCAGGTAGCCTCAGCCCCTCCCAGGGTGGGAATCCTTTGTCAGGGACAGTAAATCCATGTGTGGATGACTTTTCTCCTATATCTGAAGCACATTAGGCCAGACTTCCATGGCAAACAGAAAGGGTAGTCCTGAAGCAGAAGGGCCAGCAGTTAGACACCAAAAGGACTGACCCACTGCCCAGCGCCTTCACAGAAGGAAGGTACCTCAAGAAGTCCTTCCCAGCTTGGGAACAGCTGAACTGCTTGAAGGATGGGCAGGGAAGGGAGGATGGAACAAACATTGAAGAAACAGCACACCCTTCCTTCCTGCCCCTACTTCCCCCACCCCGTTGTCCGTGCTGGCAAAGAGAATGCTTCTCTCTCCACAGCACCGTGTTATCTGTGAAAGTGCCAGCGGAATCTCCGTTGTTTTTGCAAATAATCCACACCACCCCTGTAAAAAGAGCCGACTCCCCAGAGCATTTGCAAAGGTCATGCTCCCTGCACCAGAAGGGCTTTGACAGCCCTCTGCCTCTGCCTTTCCAAGGCACCCATGACCCAAAGTAAACCTGCCAAGGGGAAGGTTGACCACTGGACTTGGTGGGCAGTGGGAGATGGGATGCCCTTGTGGTATCTCCAACATTTCCAGGAGAAACCACAGAGCTCTGGGAAACCGCAGCAGTCTGGGCAGTCAGAGGTCTCCAATGCTGAACTGAACTGACTGTGGATGCGGCTCCCAGCCCTGCACTCGAATTCATTCAGGCAGCACAGCCTCCGGGTGGGCCATCAGAGAGGCCCACCTAGCCCGTCTGGCTGCTAAAGTAGCACTGAAACCCAGTCCAGCACAGGGATGGGAGAAGAAGAAAGTAACCCATGCAGGCATGGCCTCTAGGGGACTAGAAGAACCTGGGAGGCAGTAGCAAGAGGGAAGGACAGGTAGATTCCAATGTACTGAACCGTAACAAATCCCACATACAGTAGGATGGACATTTATCTTCATAGTATCAACTGCAAGCATTCAGGAATGTTCCACATAGGCCAAATCAATCATAGGTAAATGCTATAACAGCAGAAGATACTTGGAGCAACTCAGTCTGGTAGTCTGCTAAATCCACCTCTTCTTACCTGTGTGACCTTGGACAAAGAGACATAAATTCTCTGTATGTCACTTTTTTAATGGGTTTAATAATAATAGTTCTCACAGAGAAACTCTGAGAACTAAATAAGTTAATATTTGTGAATCACTTAAAACAGTGCCTGGCACGCATCAAGTATTATTAGCATTTGTTCAACAAACACAGGCTCAAATGAACTTGCCTCGGATTTGATGCCAAAGGGTCCTTCTCACTATTCTTTCATGCACTCATTTATTTATTCAATAAATATTTATTGAGTGCCTACTACATGTCAAGCTCTGTGTTAGACCTGCAGCTATAAAAATAAGCCAAAACAACCATGGTCTGCCCATTCTTGTGTATTAGAGTCTATTGGAATCTCTTTTGATTAGCTTTTTCTCCAAGTACCTCCAAACTCTGTCAGGTGAAACTGGCCCAAACTAGATCAAATCTTGCCTAGGGAGGCATGTCCCTGAATGCGGAATCCTACCAGAAGAGTTGCTTGTGGTTTTACAGCTGTCCAGTCTTGGCGTACTGAAAGAAAACTTCCTGGAGCACCAGTGTCAGAATGCAGACAGCGTAAAACCTGGCTTAGTTAGGGTGGCAGGTTCCATAGATTGCCTTGCTCAGTCCTCATTCTGTAATCCTGCAGAGGCTAGAAACTCCAAAACTGCATTGCTAAGGTGCCCAAACAGTTAAGGCTTAGAAGTGATCTGAGGGAATGCAAACTAGTGCAACCTCTTTGGAAAACAGTGTGGTGATTTCTAAAAGAACTAGACATTTGACCTTCCATATGACCCAGCAATCTCCCTACTGGGAATACACCCAGAGGAACTCAAATCATTTTACCAACAGATAACCTGCACATGAATGTTTATTGCAGCACTATTCACAATAGCAAAAACATGGAACCAAACATGTTGCGCATCAAAACTGAACTGGATTTTTTTAAATGTGGTACATATACCCAATGGAATATTATGCAGCCATAAAGAAGGACAAACATATGGACTTTGCAGCAACTTGGATGGATTTAGAGTCTATCATACTCAGAGATCTATCGCAGAAACAAAGAACAGAGTACCACATGTTCTCACTCATAAGCGGACCCTGAACATTTATCATAATACTATAAGAAAGAGAATGGCAGTAGTGGGATACTGCCAGGGTAGGTGGGGAAGTAGGACACAATATCAATAAGGGTACATGACCTCAAAGCAGGCAAAATGGGGACCAAAGGGAGGCCCAAACTTTACCTGTATAATGTGCACTTGTATACCTAATCCTGAATTGCACCCCACATCTTTAAAATAAAAAATAAAAGGCCAGGCTCGGTGGCTCAGCCTGTAATCCTGTGCCTTTGGGAGGCTGAGGTGAGTGGATTGCCTGAGCCCATGGGTTCGAGACCCGCCTGGGCAGGCAAGACCTCATCTCTACAATAAATCAAAAAAATTTGCCAAGCGTGGTAGCGTGCACCTATAGTTCCAGCTACTTGGAAGGCTGAGGCAGAAGGATCGCTGGAGCCCAGCAGGTCGAGGCTGCGGTGGCTGGGAGCAGCCACTGCACTCCAGTCTGGGCGACAGTGAGACTCCAACTCAAAAAATAAATAAATAAATAAAAAATTTTTTAAAGAAGTGATCTGAGAGCTATTAGCCAGGCAACACTCACTCAAGCCTCTGCTTTGGAATCAAGTTACAAGGGAAGAAAGGACCGATATGGGATGTCCACTTAACAGGAGTAAATGTGAGTGCAGACACATGGGCCTGGAGTGACCAGCTGTGGCTGTGGCTTCCTGACTTCACAGACAGCTTCCTGATTGTGGTAGAGGCAGCAGCTCCCACACCAGTCTGATTCTGCAGTGTGGCTTTGGGAGTCACTCCCGGAATTTCAGTCTAGAAACTTTCCCTTCAGCCCTCCCTGTCAGTCCTTGATATAGCTCTACCACTTTACAAAATCCCTTCATCCTATAATAGTTGGACTGGAGTCTATCATCTGCTACTAAAGGAAGTGGAAGAACCCCCCCAAAAGAGCTGATCACCCCAACAAAGGCCTACATCAAATGAGAAAACAGATCCCCTAAGACAGATGCTCCCAGTCCCCGGTCCATAGCCTGTTAGGAGCCAGGCCGCACAGCAGGAGGTGAGCAACAGGTGAGTGAGCTCAGCTTCATCTGTACTTACAGCTGCTCCCCATCGCTCACATTATCACCTGAGCTCCACCTCCTGTCAGATCAGCAGCGGCATTAATTCTTGCAGGAGTGTGAACTCCATTGTAAACTGTGCGTGTAAAGGATCTAGGTTGCATATTCCTGATGAGAATCTACAACCTGATGATCTGAGGTGGAGCTGAAGTGGTGAGGCTAGCCCTGGGGAATGGCTGCCAAATACAGATTAACATTAGCAGTGAGGTTTGACTGCACAGTGAACATCATAAATCATGCTTGCAGACTCATATCAGAACCCTACCAGTGAGTGGCAAGTGAGTTGATGCCCTTCAGTATATCTGGTGGCAGCCTTTAAGTCAGAATCCGACACTTCTTTTAGTCCACACTTGGCCCATCCATTAGTTTATTTACCACCCCCGTCTGCACCTCTTTCCTGTACTATGGACTTGTCTCAGTCACTGTTTTGGTAAACCCACAAGCTAACCTCAACCAAAATGAGTAAAAAGCAAACGTCACTGGAGAGCTTCTTTGGAAAGGGGGAAGGACCCAATGATGAGACAGAAGACTCTAAGACTGCCAACCAAAAGAAAGCTGCATGTAAAAGAAAATATTACACCAAGAGTCCAACTTAAATTATGGGTTTGTTGCCATAGGGGATTCTCATTCTCCAAGCCCACTTTGTGTAATATGTGGCAACCGACTACACAACGAAGCATAAAACCTTCAAAACTGCTTCACCACATGGAGACCAAGCATCCTGTATCCAAAGACAAGCCTTGAGCCGGGCTCGGTGGCTCAGCCTGTCATCCCGCGCCTTTGGGAGGCTGAGGTGAGTGGATTGCCTGAGCCCGCGGGTTCCAGACCCGCCTGGGCAGCGAGACCTCCTCTCTACAGTAAATCAAAAACTCAGCCGGGCATGGTAGCGCCCGCCCATCGTTCTGGCTACTCGGAAGGCTGAGGTGGGGGGGATCGCTGGCACCCGGCGGGTCGAGGCTGCGGTGGCCGGGAGCAGCCGCTGCCCTCCGGTCTGGGCGACGGAATGAGACTCCGACTCAAAAAAAATAAAATAAAATAAAATAAAATAAAAGACAAGCCTTTGGAGTTTTTCAAAAGGAAAAAAAGTGTGAGCACAAAGAACAGAAGCAATTATTAAAGGTCATCACTTCATCCAATGTGTCTGCACTGATAGTATCATTCTCAGTGGTTAACCCCATTGCTGAAGCTAAGAAGCCCTTTACTATGAGTGAAGAGTTGCCCCTACCTGCTGCAAAGGACACTGGCTGTGATCTTAGGTGACGCTACAGTTCAAAAGGTGGCACCTGTTCCTCTTTTGACAAGGGCCATAACTAGATGAAGTGATGAAATAGCAGAAGATACTGAGGCACAATTGTTAGAGAGGATTAATGAGTCATGGTACACAATCCAGGTTGACGAGTCGGCCGATGCCCACAACAAGGCAACAAAGCTTGTTTTTGTGTGATACATTTTTCAGGAGGATGTGCACAGGGATATGTTGTGTGCACTTTTGTTGCCAGCCAATAACACAGCAGCAGAACTATTCAAGTCTTTGAATATCAGAAAAACTGAATTGATCATTTTGTGTCTGTATATGCACGGACAGAGCAGCTGCCATGACTAGACGACTTTTTGGTTTCACTGCTGGGGTTAAAGAAGTCACTTCTGACAGCGTGGTGATTTCTGAAAGAACGGGAAATTTGCCTTCCATATGACCCAGCAATTTCCCTACTGGGAATATACCCAGAGGAACTCAAGTCATTCTTCCAAAAAGATACCTACACACGCATGTTTATTGCAGCTTTATTCACAACAGCAAAAACATGGAACCAACCATGCTGCCCATCGAAATTGGACTGGATAAAAAAAAATGTGGCTTCCGCCTCAGCCTTCCAAGTAGCTGGAACTACAGGAACGTGCCAAAAAAATTTTTAAAAATTTAAAATGTGGTACATATACACAATGGAATATTATGTAGTCATAAAAAGGACAAACATATGGACTTCGCAGTAACTTGAATGAATTTAGAATCTATCATACTCAGTGATACATCACAGAAACAAAGAACAGAGTACCATATGTTCTCACTCATAAGTGGACCCTGAACAATTATCATAATACTATAAGAAAGGAATTGGCAGCCGGGCTCGTTGGCTCAGCCTGTAATCCCACGCCTTTGGGAGGCTGAGGTGAGTGGATTGCGTGAGCCCGCGGGTTTGAGACCCGCCTGGGCAACGAGACCTCATCTCTACAATAAATCAAAAAATCAGCCAGGCGTGGTAGCTCATGCCTGTAATTCCGGCTACTCGGAAGGCTGAGGCGGAAGGATCGCTGGAGCCCAGCAGGCGAGGCCGCGGTGGCCGGGAGCGGCCACTGCACTCCGGTCTGGGCGACCGAGTGAGACTCCAACTCAAACAAAAAAAGAAAGGAATCAGAAGTAGTGGGAAACTGCCAAGGGAGGGGGGTGGGATTAGCAATTGAGGGAAACTGCCAGGGGAGGAAGGAACACACCTCATCAAGGGTACCTGCAAAATGAACATTTGATACCTAACCCTGAATTGTACCCCACATCTTTAAAATAAGGAGAAAAAAAATATAAAAAATAAGTCGCTTCTGAATGTGAGTCTACACGCTGTGTCTTCCATAGAGAAATGCTAGCTAGCTGAAAAATGTCACCTGAACGTAACAGTGTTTTGCAGGATGTGATTAAAATTATTAATCACATTAAAGTACAAGCCTCTAACTCACGTCTGTTTGTGCAGCTCTGTGAGAAGATGGATGCTGAGCACACACGTCTTACCTTACACACAGAAGTGAGATGGCTTTCTAAAGGTGGATCACGGCCAGAGTTTTTTAATTACAAGAGCCGCTCCAGAGATTTCTTTTAGCAAAACAGTCACCACTGGCAGCACATTTCAGTGACACAGAATGGGTTGCAAAACTTGCTTACTTGTGTGACATATTCAACCTGCTCAATGAACTCAGTCTGTCACTTCAGGGGAGAATGAAAACTGAGTTCAAGTTGGCAGATAAAGTGGCTACATTCAAAACCAAACTGCAATTGTGGGGGCAAAAAACGAGTGAACATTGGAATTTTTGACGTTTCAACATTAGCAGAGATTTTGAAAGAGACTGTTCCAAGGCCTTCTTTCTCCCAGCTAGGGTATGATTACCTGTGTCAGGTAATCATACCCTAAGATTTCAAAGAGTTTGAGTATTACCTCTCAACCACAAAAGACACCTGAACTGGGAAGGAATGGATCCGTGACCCATTTGTGAATTAGCCAGGTGAATCAACTTTGTCTACGCTGGAAGAGGATGGACGGCTGGAAATCTCAAATGACAGCAGTCTTAAAAGTATGTTTGAGACCACTTCTAATCTCCATACATTCTGGATTAAAGTCAAAACAGAATATCCTCAGATTGCCACAAAAGCATTGAAAAGCCCGTTTCCATATCCAACCTCCTATCCTTTTGAAGCAGGGCTTTCTGCAGTAATAGCCACCAAAACCAGATTACAGAGTAGACTGGACATAAGCAACACACTTCAGGTGCCACTGTCTCCCATCACCCCTAGATGGGACTATCCAGTTGCAGGAAAACATCTCAGGGCTCCCACTGATTGTGCATTATGGTGAGTTGTACAATTATTTTATTATAGCATATGACAATGTAATAATAACAGAAATAAAGTACACAGTAAATGTAAGGCACCTGAATCATCCCGAAACCATACCTCCTCCCCTGGTCCATGGAAAAATTTTCTTCCATTAAACTGGTCCCTAATGCCAGAAAGGTTGGGGACTGATACACTAAGAAGCTGGGAAGAAGGAGACACCGGTTTCCTTATTATTTGACCAGAACCAACAGCAGAACCAGGCATGAGATTCAACAGATCCCTCCTTGGCATTTTTCTCAGGAGTAGCTTCCCCTGTTCTCTCCAGGCAGAGCAAAAGTTTGGAAAGTTTGGGCTGCATCAGTCATAATGAAGAGGAAATGGTGCGTCCCCATGTTCCTCCCTACCCCAGTCCCCAGTTATGCAGGACTTCTGTCTCTCTCTCAAACACCGTGTGTCCCTGCCTCAGTGCCTTTGCTCTTACTGTCCTATCTGCTGAGAAGCTGCTATCACATTTCCCTATTCTATCTTCTTTGCAGCACTTATCAATTATTTTATTGCTTTACTTGTTTCTGTGTTTACTATCTGTTTTTTTCCCCCACTCAAGCATAAGCTTTTGGAGGTCAAGAGCTATAACTTGTTCACACTGAATTCTTAGGCTATGGAACACGCCTGGTTTAAAAAAAAAAAAGAAAACAGAGGTTCAAAGCACATTTGTTGACTGACTACCTTGTTCACTGACTCTAATTCCTCAAACCTACATCCTAAAGTCAGAGGCTTTTGAGTCAACCAAAAAGGTCCAGCAGGCAGATAGGCATGAATTAAACACTAGTTCATCTTGAGAACAGAAGGGGCTTATGGGTTAAAACATGAAGGTCAACGGCAGGGAAATCCTTCTCCCTTGAGAAATTAATAAGTTAAATCAGATGGAAATAAATTTAATCTTCTCCTTCTCCCCTTATTATCCTAATTGGTTTAATTTTGTGGCAACGTCTCAACAGTCTCACAATGAAAAGCAACTCATGTTGCATTGCTAGCCCAGAAAGTAATTATCCTGTGGTTTTATTCTAATTCACTAACAGACCCTCTTTGGCTTTAAGGACCCCTGAGAGTGAAGACATAAATAATGAAGATTTGAAGATGCACTTTTACAAAAGTTGAAGCTATAATAAAAATAACGAAGATTGACAATGATACTTTTCTTGAAATTACAAACAAGTATGTGATTTAGAGTTCGCTGTAAAACATAAATAGATGCAAACACCTAAAGACAACTGGGCAATTGCTCACCTTTAACTGGTTTTGAATATCACTGAATACAGCCTTGGTTTTATTCCAGAACTGATTATCATAACTTGGACATAAAGTCTCTCCATGGCTTATCCCAAGTCTAGTGTACTTTGTGTCTTCATGGCAGTTTTCTTTTAAAAAAAGAGAAAAGTTCAAGGCATGTCTATCAAACTTTATTCTTTAACAAGAGAGACCTACTTGCAATTTATTAGAGAAAAGTCCAAGTTGTGCTTTAGGGGTCCCAGCTCTTTTCCTGCTTTCTCCCCACCTTTCCTGCCCACCAAAAAAAAAAAAAAGGTAAAAATCACATAAAAATTATCTAGCCTCTTAAGATTTCCAACCCCAAAAGTATCTGTAAATGTGCACGCAGTCACTCCAGCACTTCCAGGAAATCCTGCCGTGGACACAGAACATCCTGTTTCTGTGATGGTTCACACCTGTCATCTCAGCACTTTAGGAGGCCAAGGCGAGAGAATTTCCTGAGTCCAGGAGTTCGATACCAGCCTGGGCAACATGGTGAGACTTCGTCTCTACAATATATAAAAAAATCAACCAGACATGGTGGCACAAGCCTATAGTCCCAACTATTTGGAAGGCTGAAGCAGAAGGGTCACCTGAGCCCAGTGGGTTGAGGCTGCAGTAGCTGTGATCACACCACTGCACTCCAGTCTGGGCAATAGAGCGAGACTCTGACTCAGAAAAAATAAAATAAAATAAAAAGTCACCAGTTTTGGCTTCTTTAGGTTGAACTTACCTTAAACAGGCAAGAACACTATTTCAACAGGCAAAGATGCTATTTCCAAAAGATTTGCAGAGGACTTCTCTACCACTTTGAAATCTCCCCATTACACCCAAATTTATCAGCAAGAGCCATTGAAAGTCCTGAACAGAGTGGCAAAACAGAGAGCAACACGATTACTGTCTAACAGAAAAGTCTTGGGAACGGTCTCCCAGGAGCCATGGGGCTTCCCACCCACCCCATCCCCTCTTCCTTCTCAATTTGGTGATATGAATTTTGGGCGTCAGAGTCTCTCCTCAAGTTTAATTCACTACTTGTCAAGCAGTGGGCCAAGCTGCCACCACGAGTCTGTTCATTTGAACGGATGACGACAGTTTGGTCTACAAAGAAGGGATCTAAAGAAGTAGGGATGAGCCAGGCTTGGTGGCTCAGCCTGTCATCCCGCGCCTTGGGAGGCTGATGTGAGTGGATTGCCTGAGCCCACGGGTTCGAGACCCACCTGGGCAACTTGGCGAGACCTCATCTCTACAATGAATCAAAAAATCAGCCAGGCGTGGTAGCACATGCCTGTAACTCCGGCTACTTGGAAGGCTGAGGCGGAAGGATTGCCAGAGCCCAGCAGGTCGAGGCTGTGGTGGCCGGGAACAGCCACTGCACTCCAGTCTGGGTGACAGAGTGAGACCCCAACTCAAAAAAAAAAAAAAAAAAAAAAGAAGTAGGGACGTTGGAGCCAAGAATGTGGGTGGGAAGGAGATGTGGCTTTCAGAGGATTCCCCAAGCTTGCGAATTCCACAGTATCCTTCGTTTCTAAGACTTCTTGCTCTGTCGGCACCACACATCTGCCCGTGCTGAGGCCTCCACGCTGCACGGCCTCAACTCCCTGCTACATACACCCTCTCCTTCTCAGCCCCTTTCTTCCTTCTTGCTGACTCATCATGCTTGGAGAAACCGCCAAGGATCATCTAGTGCAGTGGTTTGTAGGTTACACAGGACAGTAAAATGCCCCCCAAAGTCTGGGGCTATCTTGAGAATGCCAACTCCATTTCCAAGTGCTGCCTCAGGTAGGGGAGCTTCTGTTGAACCTAACTGATAGAAAACCCAACTCAACCTGGATCCAACAGTAAGGAGATTCATCTTCTCATGTCACTGGAAGAGCAGAGGTAGGGTGGCCTTAGACAATGCCATTAGCAGTCTGATGACATCCTCAAGGCCCCAGGGGCTTTCCCTTGCTGCACACTGCCATCCACACCATCTGTGTCATCTCTCATGGCTGCAAGAGGCTACCAGTGGCAATGGAAATGAAAACTTTCACATCCAACCATAGAAATGTCTGCCCCAGGCATGAGATATAAATCCTTCCACAGTCTAATCTGATGGGGCTAATTTGGATCACTGACATGAATGATAGCTATTACTAACTTAGACCACTGTTTCTCAAACTTTTCTGACTTGGGACACTTTCAGACTTCAAAAAATTATTAAGGACCCCAGAGAGCTTTTATTTATAGGTGAGTTATATTTGTTGATACATATTTTATTAGAAATTAATACTGGGAAATATTTTAAATATTTATCAATTCATTTAAAAATAACAGTAATAACTCCATTACAGGTTAACATAAATAGCATTTGTTATTCTTTTTAAAAAAAACTATGTATTTAAGATTTCAGTGAGAAGTGTGGCACCGTTCCACATCTCTGCAAATCTCTTTTATTTCCAGTTTAATAGAAGACAGCTGGACTCTCATATCTGCCTCTGCATTCAATCTGTTGCAATATCACATGACAGCTAGCCTCTGGAAAACTCCAGTGTATACTTATAAAAGAATGAAAGTGAAAAGGGCAAATAATAGCTTAGTATAAAAATAGTTTTGACCTCCCAGACTCCCTGAAAGGGGCTTGTGGCCACACTCTGAGCACTGCCGACTTAGACTTCTCAGAATTGCCTCTGAATCAGGGGATGAGGAGGACATCTGAACAAAACTGGATCACCCTGGAAGGGGGAAGGGACACTGAATTTGGGTAGCAACCAACAGCATCTCCTTCACCATATTAAAAACAAACAGACAAAAACATCTGCCATCTACCATCTCCCAGGTTCCATCAGAAAAGAGTATTTTGATAACAAAGACATAAGATGAACACAATTTCATGGCAAAGGGTAGTGGTTCTGATGGAATGCATATAGTTTCATAAGGAACTTACTACGCTCAGCCTGAGCAACTGAATGAGATCCTGTCCCTGTCTCTACAAAAAAAAATTCAAAAAATAGCCAGGTATAGTGATGTGCCCCTGCAGTCCCAGCTACCCAGGAGACTGAAATGGGAGGATCCCTTGAACCCAGGAGCTTGAGGCTACCATGAGCTATGATCACACCACTGCACTTCAGTCTCCAAAAAAAATAATAATAAATAATTAAAAGATGAAATTAAAGTTACCACACTGATTGGACATGGAAAGGAGAGAGAGAAGAAAGCATTCAGAAGGTTTCTGGCTTGAGAAGTGGGCAGCAGAGGATGGCGTTCTCTGAAACACCAAAACAGAGAGGGGGCGAGTTTGGGGCAGAAATGACGGATTCCACTTTGGACATGTTGAGCTTGACTAGGACCTGGGAGACAACCAGGTAGGCCACCTGAATATAGTGATTTGGAGCTCAGACAGCCCCAAAATTCTAAAATTTGGAATATGTATAGAAAATGCATTAAGAAGGATCACAAATCACTCATATTCTTATAACCCAGAGACAGCTGTGATGGATGTTTCGTTCTAGAGTCTAACAGACATATTCCTTAGTTTACTGAGAGGCACAGTAGTGCGGAAGCCGAAAGCAAAATCTCTGAGGCAAGAGCCAAGCCAGTGACCAGCTCGGTGGCTTTAACCAAATGAAGAACTTCTCTCTGCCTCCTTTGCCTCATCTGAAAAATGGGATATCCCTGGCGCCTATGCTATAAGAGGGGAACTTCAGGAATGGAGACTCCATATGTAATCAAATCCCGTCTGGGGACCACAGCTGTGACTGAGTCCTGTGTTGGGTGAGGGAGACAGTGGGACCAAGTGACCCGCTGCGTCAGAAACCGAGTGTCATGACCTGGTGTGACAGCTGTCTATGGACAGTCTTGAAGAATTTGACACCCTGCCTTGTTTGTCTGAGTAACTCGTTGATTGAGTGCAGTTACATGGTAAGTGCTCATTAAATGTTTAATTAATTAAAATGATTTTCATAGATGGCCTATAAAGAAGGAAAGAATTATTATTATTATTATTATTATTATTATTGAGTTGGAGTCTCACTCTGTCGCCCAGACTGGAGTGCAGTGACCGCTCCCGGCCACCACAGCCTCGACCTGCCGGGCTCCGGCGATCCTTCTGCCTCAGCCTTCCGAGTAGCCGGAATTACAGGCGCGCACTACCACGCCCGGCTGATTTTTTGATTTATTGTAGAGATGAGGTCTCGCTGCCCGGGTGGGTCTCGAACCCGCGGGCTCAGGCCATCCACTCACCTCAGCCTCCCAAAGGCGCGGGATGACAGGCTGAGCCACCGAACCCGGCTCAGAAGGAAAAAATTGAAACTGCCCCAAGAAGGAAGTCTGGGAGGATTTCCTCACTCTAAAACTTGTAAAACCAAAGCATAGAGTTTGGATTTGCTTCCCAGGGGATATTTTTCAACATGATAGACTTCTGTCAGATTCATAAGAATGGTCACAACCCTCACAATGACACTAATGACTTGAGCAGAGGCCCCATGCTCTAGGTCAAAACAAACATTAAAAAAAAACTCCAGGCCTGGGTTCCAGCCTCAGCTTATAGAGGTGTGTAGAATTTGGGGGCTTATGGGACTTCAGGGATCTTCCTCCCCAGACAAATCCCTCTCACGACCTAACCATCTGGCAACCTTGCCTCTGACCTCCATCTGACCACCTCCAGGACTGGGAGTCTTACTGGTTCCCCAAAGCACCCGCTCTATAGACAGATCCTTGGGAAGATACTAGGCAAACCTCTCTGAAAACGTCATTCACGTGGACAAATACTCTGAAGCAAGAAGCTAGTTTGTCTCCAAGTCAGAACGTGCATGAAACTCACTCTGTCCTCTCTCATAGCTGTAGGCGTACAGCTTCTCATCAGAATAGCCAAAACCCATCAGCAGGTGCCCTTTCAGATATACTTGATTCATTTCTCAAGCAGTACTTCCAAATAAGACAAACCACTGGTAACTCCAGGAACTCGATTAAATCCCTGGCCTTTCTTAGGCCTCTATTTCCTCATCTGTAAAATGAGAAAATTAGATTAGCCGATCTCTCACTGAAATCTAATCTAAGACTAACCCAGTGATCTCGTGATTACTCTTGCTGGTAAAGAGGCAGGCAGAGAGACAGCAAATACACAGGATTTATGTGGGAGTCAGACCTGAGTTCCAGGCAGACACGGCCTTAGCAAGTGGCAAAGGCTGGAGACATGGGAAAAGGGTGGATTCACCCTTGAGAGCCGATGGCTGCCTAAGGCTCCAGTGCACAGAGAAGACCAGGTTCTCAAGCCACTTGGGAACATGCCCACCTGAGGAGAGGGTACCAGCTGCCCAACAGCTGTCAGGAGTGAGGACAAGAATGCTCAGAGCTCCCCTACAAGCCAGACCCTCAGAAAACACACTTCCTGCCCATATGGCCCTGGGCCTGCAAGGGACTTGAAGCAGTGGGTGACTACCTGGGGGAGGCTCGGCACAGTCTTTCCTGGGTGAGGTTTTCATAACTTCTTAAAGGAGCTTGGGAACCCAGAGGGCAGATCGTATTTGAAGGAAGAAGAATAATGCGTATAAGAGGTAAGACATCACAGAAAGGCAGACAAAAATAAACATTCATATATCCAAGTTCCCAGCCCAAAAGATGCTAACTCAAGGTATGGATGGGATGGGGAAAGCACACAGTTGTTGCCACCGTGGTCCCCAGTCCCAGAGACAGCCAGTGCCAGGACAGATGGGGCAGTGCCATGGACAACACGTACTTAAGCTAAGATAGCCAAGCTCAAGTCCCACCCCACCCAGATTCATTACTGGATTACTTGGATCCAATAACTAACCTGTCTAAGCTTAGTGTCCTCACCTGCATCATGGGCATAGCCATGGTACCTACCTCATGAGGTCCTTATGGGGATGAAGTGAGTTGATTTTTAAAAGCACTCAAAGTATCCAGAACCCAAGGCACACTCGATAATGTGAGTGATGGCTGCAGTCATCACACTCACCGTTGTCATCTTATAGACCGGCCCTAATCTTATGCCAAAAATGGAGCCACCACCTCCTACTCCTGAAGGTCCAGAGTTGAAAGGAGATGATGGAAGGGGCGAGGCAGAAAGGAGAAATCACCCCATCAATGATAAACCAAAAGAAAGAGTCCTCATTTTCTCTGCACCCCACACCCTGCTGTACCTCTCATAGCTCCTGGCAAGACCCTGCAAAGAGGCAACCAGAGAACCCGTATGTCACGTGTCCCCCAAGTGGCCAGGAGGCTGACTTCATGCATGGCTGACAGGGAGCCTAAGGGGCAGAGGCCAGCAAGGAGCTCGTGTGCTCAGTGGAGAGAGAGGAGAAGAAATGTTCCATGGCAATGTTAAAAGGAAATGGAAAAACCATTGAGTAAACACAGTGTGAGAGGATTGTCAGCAAGACATGGTGACTCACACCTGTAATCTCAGCTCTTTAGGAGGAAGAGGTGGGAGTATAGCTTGAGGCCAGGAGTTCAAGACCAGCCTGGGCAACAGAGCAAGACTCTGTTTCTACCAAAAAAATGTCAAATAATAATAATAATAACTTGGCATGGTGGTACACACCTATAGTCACAGCTACTCAGGAGGCTGAGGCAGAAGGATGGCTTGAGCCCAGGAATTGGAGGCTGCAGTGTGCCACTGCACTCCAGCCTGGGTGACAGAGCAAGATCTTATCTCTAAAAAAAGAAAAATTAAAAAAAAAAAGAAAGGATTGTCAGATAAAAGACAAGATACCCAATTAAATCTGAAGTTCAGATAAACAGGGAATAATTATGTATTACAAGTATGTCCCACATAGTGTATAGGATATACTTATACTAATTTTTTAATTTTAATTATTGTTGATCTGAAATTCAAACTTAACTGCATATCTTGGATTTGCTAAACCTGACAACCTTGGCAGGAAGCACCATGACAACAGGCTGAAGAGGGTCTCCTGGGGCAGGAAGAGGGAAACTAGACTCAGTCTGGCAGGGAAGGAAGAGAGAGCAAGTTCTGACCAAGTGTGCAGAGAGTCGCTGGGGGAGCCCGGTGTTTCAGTTATAAAAGCTGGCAAAGGCTGGGGGGACAGAGAGCTCTTTTTCAGTCAGTGTCTCACACTCACCCAGGCTGGAGTGCAGTGGCACAATCATGGCTCACCACAGCCTCAGCCTTTTGGGCTCAGGCGGTATTCCTGCCTCAGTCTCCTGAGTATCTGGGACCAAAGGCACACACTGCCACACCAGGCTAATTTTTGACTTTTTGTAAAGACGATGTCTCACTATGTTGCCTAGGCTGGTCTCGAACTCCTGGGCTCAAGCAATCCTTCCACTTCAGCTTCCTAAAGTGCTAGGATTACAGGCGTGAGCCTTCGCACCCTGCCAAGAGAGCTCCATAGGCCTCTTGTACTCTATAGACCTAGAATCTGAAACAGCAGGGTGTATTTTGAGAACCACTGGCATCCGGCCTGCCTGGAGCAGAGGGCAAAGGCAGGACACTAGCAGGGCCCTCGGAAAGGGTCTGGGCAAGGTGATTCCTCTTTAGAACTTTTTCGCATCCATCTCTTCCTGAGGACACAGTAGTGAACAGACAGACAAGATCACTGCTGTCATGGTGACACTTATTCTAGCAGGAAGTGAGGGCATTTCAAACAGATAACAAGTTAATAAGACTCTGAGAGCCAGAGACAAGCCAGAACTGACCACCACTCCCATGTTTATCTGGTTAACTCTAATTCACCTGTAGTTCTTCCTGGGTGTTGTCTCTTTGAGGCAGCCTTGCCTGAACCCCTTAGCTGGAGTTAGATGTCCTCCCTGGTTTTGCCAACACCTCCTGGACTTCCTTTCCGCCTGCACAACAGTTAGCACCACGCTGAATGGAATGCTTACTATTCTGTGTCATACATGAGACCACAGCTCTCCAAAGGAAGGAAGGGCCTGCTATTGAAACTCTAGTATTCAGCATGGCAATCTGTACCTAATACGTGCTAAAAAATTATCTGTTGAAAAAATGTATGGGTTTTGGGTTTGAGATATACCTACATACATCCTGAGGGGAGAAGCCTGGTATGGTTGGGCTTATGGATCTACAAAAGGAAAGAAAGAATCAGGACTTAAAATCAGGTTCTTATCCGGGCTTAGTGGCTCAGCCTGTAATCCTGTGCGTTGGGAGGCCGAGGTGAGTGGATTGCCTGAGCCCGCGGGTTCGACGCCCACCTGGGCAACTTGGTGAGACCTCATCTCTACAATAAATCAAAAAGTTAGCCGGACGTGATAGCTATAGTTCCAGCTACTTGGAAGGCTGAGGTGAAAGGATCACTGGAGCCCAGCAGGTCAAGGCTGCGGTGGCCGGAGCGGCCACTGCCCTCCAGGCTGGGCAACAGAGTGAGACTCCAACTCAAAAAAAAAAATCAGGTTCTTTAATTCCACCGTATAGATGGTATGTTGAAGACATGGGTGTGAATATTCTTGTCCAGGGATAGTATAAGTTAAATAAGCTTCTTTGGTTAAGAGCAAACAAAATTAATAGCAGGAGACTTGAAGGGGGAAAAAAAGTCAAACCACACAAACAGAAACAAAACCCACATGGGGAATGGGGATTATTTGGAGGGCTGATGTATGTGGTTTGCAGGATGAGAGGAAAGTTGGTCTCCAGGTTTAGAAAGGCCAGCTTCAGGCCAGGCACAGTGACTCATGCCTGTAATTCTAACACTTTGGGAGACCAAAGCGGGAGGATTGCTTGAGCTCAGGAGTTTGAGACCAGCCTTGGCAACATATCGAGACCTCACCTCTACAAAAAGTTAAAAAATTAGCTGGACGTGGTAGCACACCTGTAGTCCCAGCTACTTGAGAGGCTGGGGCAGAAGGATTGCCTGAGTACAGGAGGTGGAGGCAGCAGTGAATGGTGAGCCGTGATCGTGCCTCTGTACTCCAGCCTGGGTGACAGAGAGAGACCTCAACTACAAAAGGGAGAGAGAGAGAGAGAGAAAGGAAGGAAGGAAGGAAGGGAAAGAGGGAGGGAGGGAGGAAAAAGCCAGATCAATAGCAAGTCAGGGCATCTGTGAAGTGCCCGGTGTGCTCAAGAGCTTTCTCTGGGATGCATCATGATGTCTCTTTGTACTTATTCACTAAGTCTCGGGGGAAAAAATTCCAGCTGCCATAGCTTGGGACATGGACCCACCTCCTGCTTAGACAGGTCGCCTTTACTGAGACTAAGACTGCACTCATTCTGAAATTAGGGTGGCATTTCAGAAAGAAAGAGAAAATGGATACTGAGCAGCCCATACCCAAGCGTCCCTGAGAATGATGAAGCTTTGCCAAACTGACAGAATACAAAGTACTGGAACAGGTAACCCAAGGGTACTAAAGTCACTTATGATGATTTCTTTCTGGTTTTGTTTTTGTTTCGTTTTGTTTTTGTAGAGACAAGGTCCCACCAAGTTGCTCAGGCTGGTCTCAAACTCCTGGACTCAAGCTTGATCCTCCCTCCTCAGCCTCCCAAAGTACTAGGATCACAGACATGAGCCACTGCACCCAGCCTTCGATGATAACTTCTAAGAAAAATCATTCCCAAACCTGTTCCTAAGATTATCTGAAGGGAGAATAAGCCACACAGCATCTTTAGTTGTTCTTTCTAGATCTACAAGACAGAAAAGCCAAGAGGGGCCGGAAGGTTTGCGATCAGCTGTTAGTTTTGCTTTCTATGTGAGATGGCGTGAAATCACGCTGTGCTGTTTTGGGTGTGGTGGGACGAGAAGAGCGGGGAACACGATGGAGTGAGCGGTTGGAATAACCAAGCTCAGGTTTCGTGGGCGAAGTCTAATGTATGTGCAGATGTGTGTTCAGTGCTGCAGGTGCATATGTCAAGATAGACATGGAGATATGTGGATAGGCTGCAGGCAAGTTGCCCTCCTGCTGGAGCACCTGGGGTGAACAGATTTGGAAAAGGCTTCCCCATGCCAGCAGCTGTCAAGAATGATGGATGCTGAAACCTAGTGTGGAGGAAGACATGAACAAGAGGCCTGGGAACCTGTTGGAACTTAGCTCCATTCTCTTCATCCTTGACTCTCAAGGACCAGTGACTGAGGATTCTTTCCAACTCGCCTAGAGGACATCTTGCTCAGTGAAGTGGC
>NW_007098464.1:72707-74751 GCF_000164805.1 Carlito syrichta | reverse complement strand
GAGAGCAGGGAGACAGCCTACAGACTGGGAAAAAGTATTTGCCAACTCTAGGTCTGACAAAGGCTTAACATCCTGGATCTACAGGAACTGAAACGTACTGAAAAGAAGAAAACAAACAACCCCATTATAAAATGGGCAAAAGATATGAACAGACACTTCACAAAAGAAGACATCCGAGCAGCCAACAAACACATGAAGAAATGCTCAACCTCACTAATCATCAGGGAGATGCAAATCAAAACCACACTGAGATACCACCTAACTCCAGTCAGAATGGCAATTATCAACAACTCAAAAAATAACAGCTGCTGGAGAGGGTGTGGTTCTACACTGTTAGTGGGAGTGTGAACTAGTGCAACCCCTGTGGAAAGCAGTGTGGCAATTCCTAAAAGCTCTAAAAATTGACCTTCCATATGACCCTGCAATCCCCCTACTGGAAATATACCCTGAAGAACACAAATCACTCTATAAAAAAGATACCTGCACACGTATGTTTATCGCAGCGTTGTTCACAATAGCAAGAACCTGGAAACAACCATGTTGCCCATCAAAAGAGAACTGGATTAAAAAAATGTGGTACATATACATGATGGAATACTACGCAGTCATAAAAAAGAACAAAATCATGAATTTCGCAGCAACCTGGATGGAACTAGAGTCTATAATACTGAGTGACCTCTCACAGAAACAAAGATCCGAATATCACATGTTCTCACTCATATAATGGACCTTGAACATCCAATGCAATACTATAAGAAAATGACTGACGGCACTGGGAAACTATGGGGGGGAGGGGGATGGGATTAACAGTAGCAAATACCTGCCTGGGGATAGGGAAACACCTCTTATCAACAGGGTGCCTGAATGAAATGTAATTGTACACCTAACCCTTAACTGTACCCCATAAAACCATAATAAAAAATATTGATTAATAAAAAAATATAAATAAACAAATAAATAAACAGCTTAGGAAGTACTTGGGGGTGGGGAGGAGAGGGGTGGCCATGGAGAGGGAGGTAATATGGCGGAGACCCAACGGAAGAGACCAAGAGTGACTTTGCATGTCAGAAAAAAACTATTATGCTTTTCCTTTGAAACTACTGCTTTGGACAAGAAATTCTATTTTCCACCTGTTATTCTGATCACTTTTCTCCTGATTTTCAAAGCCCAAGAGTCTTCTGGTCTTTCTAAATTCCCCTGCCCAATTTATCTCTCCTTTCACTTCCCATCCCTTTGTCCCACACTTAAAATCTAAAGGAAACTAGCAAATAAGTAGTCAAAAAATTAAAACCGTACCGGGTGCGGTGGCTCATGCCTATAATCCCAGCACTTTGGGAAGCAGAGGCAAGTGGATTGCCTGAGCTCACGGGTTCGAGATCAGTCTGGGCAACATGGCAAGACCTCATCTCTACAATAAATCAAAAAATATATACAATAAATCAAAAAAAATTAGCCAGGCATGGTGGTGCATCCCTGCAGTTCCAGCTACTTGGAAGGCTGAGGGGGAAAGATCACCTGAGCCCAGCAGGTCAAGGCTGTGGTGGCTGTGAGTGTGCCACTGCACTCCAGTCAGGGTGAAACAGTGAGACTCCCATTCAAAAGAAAAAAAAATATTAAAACCTGTAGACACTACGTCCTCAAGTTTTAAGACAGCAGCAGGCCTTCTCACATGTACCGTCCTTACCAAGCACATACGCAGTCCCATCTGACAGTCATGTCAGCCCTCTGAAATAGGTAGGGCAGGCATTATTATTTTTCCAAGGTAAGAAAACCATAATAGACTGGGTTCAGTGGCTCAGGTTGTAATCCCAGCGCTTTGGGAGACCAAGGTGAGTGGATTACCTGAGCCCACGGGTTCGAAACCCACCTGGGCAACTTGGCAAGACCTCATCTCTACAATAAATCAAAAATCAGCCAGGCATGGTAGCGTCCAATTGAGGTCAGGAGTCAATACCAGCCTGGGCAACATAGCGAGGTCCTGTCTCTATTCAAATACTTTTTTGTCTGGGCGTGGTGACTCAAGTCTGTAATCCCAGCACTTTGG
>NW_007098464.1:71384-72687 GCF_000164805.1 Carlito syrichta | reverse complement strand
GCCCAGCAGGTCGAGGCTGCGGTGGCCGTGAGCATGCCACTGTACTCCAGCCTGGGTGACAGAGTAAGACTCCAACTCAAAAAAAAAGAAAAGAAAAAAGAAAACCATAATAGAGAAATGAAAACAGGTGTTCAAGGTGATGTCTCTGGGAAGGAGCAAAGTGGAGAGGTGTCCCCCCAGTCTTCCTCATACACAAAGTTCTTTCCATAAATCACACGGCCTGCAATGTATGCTCTTTGCTACTCACCAGAGGGAAGCATGATTTACCCTGGACAAGAGAAAAGAAGGAGAAAGCAGTGCCAAAGCTTCTTGGGATGGGCAGAAGTTCCTCTGGTTGGGAGGCACTGTCTGATCCATCCATCCTGAAACCAGGTACGGGGTTTAGACATGTGGCTGCCTCTCCTCCTTTATTGTGTAGCACTGTAGGTTGGGTGAAATGTGACTCACTCCCTGATCCAAACACAGACCCTGATTGGTCTAAACCAGTCAGATAATCCCATCCAATCTATCCTAAGAATTGGCCCAAGGATGAACAAACACCCAAATTGAAGCCTCTCTGCCCATACCATTCCTCTGGGAGTCACAGTGGTTGGTTCAAGCTGGGTCAAGGACCAAGACTAATCTCGTGAGCATGTGACCCTTACAGTCACGGGCTCCATGCTTCCTGGGATCCCACAGTTGGTTTAACACTCCGGTTTTGCTTCTTGAAACTCTTAATAATTGTTGAACAGCAGGCCTCACATTCTCCTTTCATACTAGGCCCCACGAATTACACCGGTTGTCCTGCACAGGACTTTGGTTTGTTGGTAAAGGGTGGACAAGAACAGGAAGTGTGCACCACGGTTGCCGCAGGCTGCCATCTTGAAGCCATGGCAAGGGCCAAGATAAGCAAGAAAGCCAACGTTTAGAGGAGGGTAGAACTCAGATACCCAGAGTGAGCTGCAGTCCCCATTGAACTGTGCTTGAAGCAGCCCGCTATGCAGTTGGACTTGATGTTATCAGCTAAAACAACCCCTTCTGGGTTTAAGCAAATTTCAGGGAAATTTTCTATTACTTGCAACTGACCGCATTCTAACTGTTACCATGACCAAGATAGCCGTCAGCACTAAGAACCACACCTACAATCAGGAAGCAGCAACAGCAGGTACCTCCTCCACATATCTGTGCTCTGGTCCCATCTTCTCCATGAAATCTGTCCTGCCCACTCACTCCAGCCCCCAGGGGTACCCTCTCCTCTGTACTCCCGAAGACACTCAACCAAATCAACACTCATTTCTTTTTTTTTTTTTTTTTGAGTTGGCAT
>NW_007098464.1:35021-71364 GCF_000164805.1 Carlito syrichta | reverse complement strand
TGATTTATTGTAGAGATGAGGTCTCGCCAAGTTGCCCAGGCGGGTCTCAAACCCACGGGGCTCAGGCAATTCACTCACCTCAGCCTCCCAAAGCGCGGGATTACAGGCTGAGCCACCGAGCCCAGCTAACACTCATTTCTTGATTACTTGGTATAGAACGTGCTCAGGTCTGAGCTGGCCTGAATCATTCATGTGCCTGATACCAGGTCACAGACCAGTAGGAACCGACCAGGCAGGAAGCGAGATACTCCCCATCGCTCTGAGTTCTGCCTCCTGTCAGATAAACACCACAAGCCTGCTTCTATTTACATCTATCTTTATGAAGCAGGGTTTTCTGCAGTGACAGTCACCAAAACCAGAGGACAGAGTAGACTAGACATGAGCCGCATGCCTCGGGTGTCACTGTCTCCCATCACCCCCAGGTGGGACAGTCTAGTTGCAGGAAAACAAATTCAGGGCTCCCACTGATTCTTTGTTATGGTGAGTTGTATAATTTTTTCAATATAATTTTTAAATGCAATAATAATAGAAATAAAGTGGACAATAAAGGCACTGCACTGGAATCATCCCCAAACCACCCCCCCCACCCAGCCACCCAGTCATGGAAAAATTGTCTTCTATGAAACTGTCCCCTGATGCCAAAAAGGTTGGAGACCTCTATCTTATACTATCTATTCATACAAAAGGTATAAAAAGCGTAAAGTCTGGAGCTGGACAGGACCTAGGAGATTGAATCCAACACTCCTTGATTCCAGATGGGAACAAAGTCAACAGAGAAAGTGATATGTTCAAGGGCACCATCGAGTCGGAGACTGAGCCCAGCCTCAGTCTCCATTCCCCCCCTCTAGCTCTCTCCACCACACTCTGCCTCCAAACTATCCAAGTACTTCTACAGATAAGTTGAAAGACTGAGTTTAGGCCTTCTGAGGTTGAAGAAGAAACAGTACTCTTGCCAGTCCTGAAGAACTTAGTGCCAAACACTCCTTTCACCTCTCCCAGGCTTAGACTCCATCAGATATTTACAAATGTCAATGGCCTGTCATGATTTTAAAATTTCCTTTTTCCCAGGTGTGGCAGATCACACCTGTAATCCCAGCACTTTGGGAGACTGAGGTGGGAGGGCCAATTGAGGTCAGGAGTCAATACCAGCCTGGGCAACATAGCGAGGTCCTGTCTCTATTCAAATACTTTTTTGTCTGGGCGTGGTGACTCAAGTCTGTAATCCCAGCACTTTGGGAAGTCAAAGTGAGAGGATTGTCTGAGCCCACGGATTTGAGACCAGCCTGGTCCACTTGGTGAGACTTTGTCTCTACAATAAATCAAAATATTAGCCAGGCGTGGTAGCATGGTTCCGGCTGCTTGGTGGGCTGAGGTGGAAGGATCGCCGGAGCCCAGTAGGTCGACGCTGGGGTGGCCGTGAATGTGCCACACTGCATTCCATCCTGGGTGACAGAATGTGACTACAACTCAAAAAAAATTTTTTTTAATTAGCCAGGCATAGTGGCACATGCCTATATTATCAGCCACTCAGGAGGCTGAGGCAGGAGAATGACTTAAGCCCAAGAGGTTGAGGATACAGTAAGCTTCAATCATGCCACTGCATTCTAACCTGGGCAACCGAATGAGACCCTATCTCTCTTTTATTTTTAAATTGTTTTTTTCCTCTATTGGAATTTAATCAGTCATATTCTGGTGTTTAAATTAGCTGTGTTCACATCCTGAATTCTTGCATTTAGTGACTCTGTGATCTTAGGCAAGTTTTTCAATAGCTCTGTGACTCAGTTTCCTTCTCTGTAAAACAGGATAATATTTCCTGTTTCAGAAGGGAGTAAAAAGGATGAAATAAACTGAAGAATATAAAGCATTTAGAACAGGGTTTGCATGTAATAAGTACTTAATAAAAGTTGTTTATTATGATTATTAGTAGTAGTATATTATCTCTAATGATATGACTCGTGGTCCTCTTGCATGGGCATTTAACTTTCTGCAACCTTGACCTCCTGGGTTCAGGCAATCCCTCTGCCTCAGCCTCTTAAGTGGCTGGGACTCTAGTCATACACCACCACACTCAGCTAGCTTTGTTTGTTTGTTTGTTTGTTTGTTTGTTTGTTTGTTTGTTTAGAAATAAGGTCTCACTATGTTGCCCAGGCTGGTCTCAAACTCTTAGGTTCAAACAATCCTCCCTTCTTGGCCTCTCAAAGTGCTGAGATTATAGGTGTGAGCCTCCATGCCTGACTGACATTTAACTCTTAAGTGGATGCTCGACTTTCTGTGGGCGTGGGCTGCACCCTCTCCTGAAAGCTCCGCCATGGCAAGGACTATGTCATGATTGATTTACATCTTTTATAATGCCTGACCTACCTTCTTCTCCCTTCGTAGCTGGCATGCAATAATTTTTTTCCCATCAGCTTTAGAAAAGTCTAGATTTTTGGTTTGCAAGATGGAGGACCCAACCAATAAACTTAAAAATTGGTCAGTTAGGAGAAGGGTCTATCAGCTCCTTGAAGCTGTAGGGACAAGGTGGTTCTTTGCACAAATGGTAGATAAGATAAAAAGAACACAGCTCCATGCAGCTGAAGAAACTTGATTTAGGTACTAAGGCAAACTTTCTCGCTGTATTGGGGCTCTGATACACTTCCAAAGAAGAACATGGTGCTTTTTTTTTTCTGAAGAATTTTAGAAAAGGTGGAGTCTGCTTTATTTCCAGCATGGTCAGCAAGAAGTCTTCACAGCAAACAAGTGGACGTCTAGTGTTCTCTTGAAGGTCCTGGGTTAAAGCAGAGCAGAGACACCAGAGCCCTGGGGCCTGAGTCCTGGAAGCCTAACATCCCTGCAGATCCCCTGGCGTGCCCATCCCAGTCACAGAAGCTGAGATGTCTCCAGGTGGTGACGGGGACAAGAATTATTTAGGGGCAAGGGAGGCAGGGATGAAGTTGTGAGGAATGAATGGTGTCATCTCTGCAGCATTCTGAACTCCTTAGGAGAAAGGTGTGGTATAAACACCAGGTATTTTTATTATGAATCAGAAACTCTTCTCTTTAAATCCCTTCGACACCTTAATACTCTTTTTTTTTTTTTTTTTTTTTGAGTTGGAGTCTCACTCTGTCACCCAGACCGGAGTGCAGTGGCCGCTCCCGGCCACCGCAGCCTCGACCTGCTGGGCTCTGGTGATCCTTCTGCCTCAGTCCTTCCAAGTAACCGGAATTACAGGCACATGCTACCATGCCCAGCTGATTTTTTGATTTATTGTAGAGATGAGGTCTCGCTACCCAGGCGGGTCTCAAACCCGCGGGCTCAGGCCATCCACTCACCTCAGCCTCCCAAAGGCGCGGGATTACAGGCTGAGCCACCGAGCCCGGCTAATACTCTTAACAATGAACCACTTCTAGGAAAAGAGAACAAGAGACTTGAGAGGTGGCTTTCCAATTGCGTGGAGGGTTTGGGGTCCTTTCAACTAGGTTTCTCAAGCTTTTTTTTTTTTTTCTCTCCGGGATCAAATGTCATCAAGTGGCCAGACACCATTCTGTCTAAACAGGAAATTCCCTATCCCTGAGCCCAACCTTCCTTTCCCTCCCCCTACCTCCATTTTATTTACCCTTTGACCTGAACATAACATAAATATTTACTCTCATGGGTGACCTGAAAACTTTCTGTATTTATTCTGCTTATTTAGTGGCAGCTCCTCAAAAACAAAACAATAACTACAGGATTGGGTCAAACAACGTGTGTGTCTGATTTTTCCACTGAGGTCATCCCTTTCAGAATTTGATTTAGGTCATTGACTAGTTGCTACCCAAACACACCACAGCTTGTCCCAGCCTTCTTGTTCTGGGCCCTTCCACATCTCTTCTCTCTCTGGCAAAATCATACTCACCCAGCCGGGCTCGGTGGCTCAGCCTATAATCCCGCGCCTTTGGGAGGCTGAGGTGAGTGGATTGCCTGAGCCCGCAGGTTCAAGACCCGCCTGGGCAGCGAGACCTCATCTCTACAATAAATCAAAAAATCATCCGGGCATGGTAGCGCGCTCCTGTAGTTCCGGCTACTTGGAAAGCTGAGGTGGAAGGATCACCGGAGCCCAGCGGGTCGAGGCTGCGGTGGCTAGGAGCGGCCACTGCACCCCAGTCTGGGTGACAGAGTGAGACTCTAACTCAAAAACAAAAAATCATACTCACCCTTCAAAGCCTGTTTCAAACATCCCCTCCTCTGTGAAGACTTCCCTGAGAACTGCCCCCTCCCCAATCCCCCACCCACACGCTGGAATAGACTCCCTGTTCTCTGTCCCCAGAATGCTTTGCGTGCCCCTCCATCCAAGTACTGGTAGGCAATAGGACGAAGGTATCCAAGAAGGACCCTGGAATCACACCCCCTGGCTTCAGACACAGACTCTAGAGCTTGCTAGTTCAAGGCCCAAGGCAAGCATCTGAGCTATTCTAGAGGCCAGGGGTCCCATCTTGTGAGGTTTTGCTTGATAAGCTCCTGACTCTGAGGAGATACTGTGCAACCCTTGGGGGATGGGTAGGTAAGGAACAAAAGGGAACAAAACAGAAGAATAAATAAAGATGGCGCTGGGAATAATTAGAAGGAAGATGGAGGGGGGAAGGGTTTTTTTGTTTGTTTGGTTTTTGAGTCGAGGTCTCATTCTGTCTCCCAGGCTGGAGTGCAGTGGTCTAGTCAAGGCTCACTGCAGCCTCAACCTCCTGGGTTCAGGCAATCCCTCTGCCTCAGCCTCCCGGGTAGAGACGAGGTCTCGCTATGTAGCCCAGGCTGGTCTCAAGCTCCTGGGCTCCAGCAATCCACCCACTTAGGCCTCCCAAAATGCTGGGATTACAAGCATGAGCCACTGGGATTTTTTAAAGAGAAGAAGACTATATTATTTGGGAGTGGTTGAGACATCAAACATCTACCCCTAAGTTAGCATCCCACAGAGTAACCTAACAGGTACTATGGGCCTCTGGTTTGGGGGATGGGGCTAATTTGTCAGCTACCTCTGCGTCTGCACACCAGCGAGGTCTTGGGCTGAGGCTTGGCGGCAGTGACAAGATGAGACACGAGGGGGCAGGTTCCATCAGCCTGCCCTGGCACGGTGCGCAAAGTCTGCCTCTCGGGCAGGACCTGGCTTTGGGACTATCCCACCCCCTCCCCTGCTAAGCCAGACCCACTTAGCCTCGGGCTGGAAGAAGCCTATAGCTGTGGACCTTGGGAATCCACTTGTTCTTTTAACACACAAGTCAGACCATGCCCCTTCCTTGTTCTCAGCACACCCATGGCTTCTGCGGTCCCTCGGGAATCAGTCCAAGGTCTCTACTGTGGCTCCGGTACCCAGCTACGTCCTTGTACTCTGTCCCTACAAAATAGGCTCCCCTCCAATGGCCTTGTACTTAGGTCCCTTAGCTGAGCATCTGCTCCTAAAGATATGTGTGTGGCCTGCTCCCTTTTGTTCTGGTCTCTGTGTCAGTATTGACTCTTGGGAGGTATCTTCCGTGACCACCTTCTCCTAGGTAGGCCCACCATTCTCACCCCACTCACCCTGTCCAATTTGCCTTTGTCATACTCATCTCACCTGACGTGACGCCTGTTACCTGTTTGCTCACTGCATTCACTGGGTTGCTGCTGCTACTCTAGACGTGCCTGGGATTGTAAAAACTGCATTTTGTGGCCAGGTACAGTGGCTCATGCCTCTAAGTCGCAGCACTTTGGGAGGCCAAGGCGGGAGGATCACTTGAACCCAGGAGTTTGAGACCAGCCTAGGGTGACAGACCTTATCTCCACAAAAATAAAAAGTCAAAAAAAGTAGCTGGACATGGTGGCATACACCTGTAGTCCCGGTTACTCAGGAGGCTGAGACAGGAGGATCAGCCTGAATCCAAGAGGTCGAGGCGGCAGTGAGCCATGATTGTCCACTGTACTCCAGTCTGGACAACAGAGTGAGACCCTAAGTTAAATAAACAAACAAATAAGTAAATAAGTGGAGGCTGGAATAAAAGCATCCAATCCCTTATTCTCCGTGAGGATCCTGGAGCCCAGAGTGGGAAGAACTTATTCAAGGTCAAACCTGCCAGCTCACATGTGGCAAATCGCCAAATCACCCACATCCCCTGGCTCCCAGATGCAGGCTTGAGTGCCAGCTCACACGGACTGTGACTTGGGGAAAAGCCCCCTTGCCTCACCATTCAGCACACACACCCAAGGTGAGCGCTGCAAGGGAATCTTAAACGCAGGGAACCCTGTGCATGAGAGCATCGGCACCAGGTTGCTCCCTGGGTTGTACCGGAAGCTCTTCTCATCCCTACTCACTTGGAATCTTGGAACAAAAGGATGCTTTAAGACACCGGGTCAAGACGATCGCAGGCTGGGGGTGACCAGTCATGGACTAGGTCCTCAGAGGATTGGACAAGAGTCCACTGGGTTTCGTGAGGATGGGGTTAGAGGACAGAAAAAAATCCCTGACAGCACAGGAAGGCTGAGACTGAAATGGGTGTCCAAGACAGGGAAGAATATTTTGTTAGAGTCCTGCAGAGACGAGGGAAAGTCACAGCCACCCATTCTTATAGCCTCCACTCAGTCCTTCAGCGAATATATACTGAGTGACTACTAGAGTGTTCTGGTATGAGTTCAAGATCAGTTGCATGGGCAGGATGGCCTCTGAGGCCTCTCACAAGCCTAAAAAGTCTGAACCTGTATGACTTTATCCTCAAAGAACCTCTTTCTAGAACAGCTTCTTCATCCACTGAAGTGTTGTACCTCAGAGACAGGAAGTACCCAACAGAGAAAGAGACGTAACCCTCCTCTTTCTCTCCTCTCTGCTTCAGTGACTCGAGCAACGATGAGGACACCCTCATCACCGGCTCATGAATACTGGGCCTCCTGGGCCCTCCAAGGCTCATTTTGTCCATCACCCTGCCCCTAAGAAAAAACAACACTTCCCAGGCAAGTGTGGGTTGTTCTCAGAGATTGCCCTGCGGTGTTAATTCCACAGCCCTCTTTGTTCAACATTCAGTGACTGGCAGTCCTTTCCATCGTAAATTTCCTTCTGAAGTCTGCCTTTATACCTCCCTGCTACACTTCTTAAAGTGTTCTGTTTGTTTTGTTTTGCTTTTAAGTTAGTCTCAGCCAAGCGTGGTGGCTCATGCCTATAATCCTAACACTTTGGGAGGCTGAGGCAGGAGATTGCTTGAGACTTGGAGTTTGAGACCAACCTGGACAGCATAGTGAGACCCCAGCTTTATTTAATTCTTTTTTAATTTTTTTTAAAAAATGAAGTTAGTCTCGGTTAGTCATTATAAGTAACTCTCTAGACACCTGACCTTTTTTTGTACCTTTTATTGAAGAGTAAACTTAAAAGGGAATCCATTGACTCACAGGTATGCATGGAGGATCCATTATACATGAGAATCTAGGGTAGCTTTGGGGAAGGGCCCTAAGAGAAGGTGGAAAGAGGAGCAGTGGCACTGGAGACAGAGATCTTGGTTGGAAATCTCAGCCCTGACACTTGTCTCCAGAAGGGCAAATGCTCTTTCTCATATCAGCCTTATCATCTGCGAAATGGATGGGAAACGCTTGCTTTGTCTTCTCCCTGGGTTGCCATGAGGCACAATAGAAATGATGAACAGCCCAGGGCTTTGGAAACTGTAAAATTCCATAGAAATGAGAGTCGGGTGCAATATGGTGTGGTGGAAAAACACTGAACTTCCAGGCAGAGGCCTGACCAGGGCCCAAGGACTGATTGCGTCACTTCCTTCCCCTGGAACTTTGGGCAAATCGTGTACCCGCAGCGTCCTCGGCTATGAAAATGCCGTGGTGTGAACAGTGAGACGTCATGCGTAGAGATGCATCCATTGTGGGCGCCTGGTACCCGGCAGATCCTTGTTCTGTATTTGCACATTCATCTGCGGCTGGCCAGGGGAGAGCCGTGCCTGCAGGTGTCCAAGAAGGCACATGGCAGCAACGCTGTGGTCCGGGCAGGCACGAAGGGTCTGACTGAAAGACAGTGAGACATGGGGCTGGAGGGCAGGTGGACGACAGAGGGACAGATCCCAGATGGAACAGGGGAGTCCCGGATGAAAGGGTCTTGGTGAGAAGGGGCTCCAGAGTGGGGAGCGCTCTGGAATCAATGAGTTCTCCATTTCAGGACTGAGAGACAAACCTGCTCATGGGAGGTGGGCCTCAAGGAAGCAAGGCCTGACGAAGCCAAAGCTCAGAGCAAAACCTTCCTGGAATTCTAGACTCTGGGCCTTGTATTCATCGTCTATGGACACATAACAAATTGCTTCAAGAATCAGTGACTAAAAAGAAAAATAAACGTTTATGATCTCACAGCTTCTGTGGGTCTGAAATTTGGCTGTAGTTGGGTAGTTTGGATTCTGGGTTTCTCAGGAAGTCAAGATGTCAGCTGGAGGCCGGGTACCGTGGCTCGTACCTTTAATCCCAGCACTTGGGAGGCCAAGGCAGGAGGATTGCTTGAGCCCAGGAGTTTGCGACCAACCTAGGCAACATAGCGAGACATTGTCTCTACCACAAAATAAAAAGAATGAGCTGGGCATGGTGGCATGCACCTGTAGTCCTAGCTACTCAGGAGACTGAGGCAGAAGGATTGCCAGAGGCTTGGAGGTCAAGGCTGCAGGGGGCCATGGTTGTGCCACTGCACTCCAGCTTGGGTGACAGAGTGAGACCCCAATACACACACAAAAAAAATTATGCCAGCCAGGGCTGCAGCCACCTGAGGGCCTGATGGTCTGGGAAACACCTCCAAACCAGCCATGCACATGGCAGGCACATGTGTGCTAGCCACTGGCAGGAGGCCTCAGTTACTTGACATGTGAAATTCTCCAGTGTTCCTTGAGAGTCCTCATAACATGGCATCTAGTCTTCAGAACATCCTCAGAACTCATGTACAAGAGGGAGCAAAGAAAAAGCAACTATGTCTTTTCCAACCACCCCACCCCCCACCCCGCAAAGACACACACAGCCGAGCTTGGTGGCTCAGCCTGGAAATCCCGCACCTTGGGAGGCCGAGGTGAGTGGATTGCCTGAGCCCACGGGTTCGAGACCCACCCGGGTAACTTGGCGAGACCTCATCTCTACAATAATTTTTTTTTAAAAAGACACACACCATCACTTTCTTTCTTTTCTTTGTTTAATTGGGATCAATGTAAGAGGTACAGATGCAATTTTGTTACATGAATATGCTACATAGTAATATATTGGCATATCTATTACCCAACAATGTACATTGTGCCACTTAAGTAATTTCTCATCATGCCCCTTCCACCCTCTCAAGTCTCCAATATCAGTTTTTCCACACTCTATCAAATGGGACTCCAAAAAAACCAGAATTTGTTTATAAAAAATTGTGCATTTATTCTTACATATTTAAACTTCAATCACCTTCAAAGTTCTCCCCATTTGATGCAATAAACCTATTGAGATGCTTTTTCCACTTGTCAACTGATGCCTTTTAGTGCTTCTGTCATTTTTTGTTTCACCTCTTCCACATGAGCATAATATTTCACTTTGAGGATTTCCCTTATCCCAGGAAACAAACAAGCAAAAAGTCTGTAGGGGCAAGATTAGGTGAATAGGGAGGGTGTGGCATGGGGTCCTGTCACTTTTGGTCAAAAATTGTTGAATACTCAGCACAATATGGACAGGCGCACTCATAAACCACCCATCAGGAAATGGGCAAATGCATTGAAAGAATCTAAAAAAAATTCGAACACAGCCTCTCACAACAACACTAACTGTTACACTGATGCTGATGGGTTTCTAAAACCCTCCAAAAAATAATTCCGGGTTTTCTTGGGTCCCTCCTCGTATATCCATGTATACACATTGTTCAGCTCCCACTTATAAGGGAGAACATGTGGTATTTGACTTCCTGTTTCTGAGTTCTTTCACTTAAAACAATGGCCTCCCGTGTCATCCAACACACCCTCACTTTCATGGCATTCTACTGGCCACGCTGACCAGTTGGGGACCATCTTGGCTGGCTACCGTAGTAGGAAGAGTGTGATGTTGAAGGGAATGGTCTTGGAACCAGGTAGATCTGGGTTCAGATCTCAGGTTCTGGACTTACTTTCTATGCGTGGCCTTCAGCAAGTCACTTAAACACTCAGGCCTTACAGACTTTCTTCTCTGTAAAATGAGAACAAAAGTAACAGAGCCAGCATCACAGGAAGGGTTGTAAAAAGACAGCAGGGTGGTATTTGGAGAATGCTAGTCCAGCCCCGGACATGGGGTCTGTGCTTAGTAAATGGCAGCTTTGTTTACTAGTATAAAGTGCCCAGGCAGTTTGGCAGAGGGCAGGTCTGAAAACTCAAGCCATTCCTGTGAGAGGCTGAAGAAGGTCCCCAAAAGACACCCATTCCCGAATCCCAGCCAACTATAAATATGTTGCCTTATACTGCAAATGGGACCATGAAGATGCAAGCCCAGAATTCTGAGAAAGGGGAGATGGCCCTAGACTATCTGAATGGATGTGATGTCTTCACAAGGGTCCTTATAAGAGGCAGGCAGTGGAGATACAGGGGAAAGGGAGATGTGATGAGGGAAGCAGAGACTGGAGTCACGCAGCCACGAGTCAAGAAGCTGAGAAGTGCCGACAGGTAGAGACTGGAAGGAATAAGGAATGCATTCTCCCCTGGAGCCTCCAGAAGGAACCATCCCTGCCGACACCTTGATTTTAGCCCCCTTAACGCTCATTTCTGACTTCTGACTTCCAGAACTGCAGAAGAAAAAAACGTGTGCTGATTTCATTCACCAGGTGTGTGGTAATTTGTTACAGCAACAACAGAAAACTCACAGAACCCTTTGAGGGAATCTGATTGGCCCCTGCATCTGAGTGAGAAAGACAAATTGGAGACAAGGAAGAATCGGGAAGGAGGGATGGGTACATATTACCGAACTGTCTGCAGGGAGACCCATCACCTTCTTACAAACCAGAGTGACAGCCCTAATTCTGTAGGCTCTGGAGCCATCTGGGTGAGAGGAAAAAATTTAGGGCCCAAACGTGGATGAGAAGAGAAAGCAAAGAGTTGACCGGCCGGGTCCGGGGACGTAAATTGCCTCTTGTTCGATCAGAGTAAAATTGTGTCGGCTGGTTCCTGATGACCTCAGTGGCCGTGCTCCAAGATAGGCATTCTGCAAACGTATTTCATCCCTCAGAAAAAGGACAGAGAAGGACACTAGAAAAACCATCTCCAGAAACCTTGGGGAAGCCAGGGAGAGGGAAAGAAGGAGGCTTCAGCGAGGAGTCTGCTGTAGACAGCTTGTCCAGAAAAGAGGCACAGGATTTGGGGGCAGAAAATGTTCTTCCACCCGAAGCTCTGCCACTAGCTGCTTAGTGACACTGAGAAAGTCAGTTTCATGGATGGATTTAGAGGCTGTCACACTCCGTGATCTATCACAGAAACAAAGAGCTGAGTACCACATGTTGTCACTCTTATGTGGACCCAGAACAATGACCATAATACCACAAGAAAGGGATTGGCAGTAGTGGGAAATGGCCAGAGGAGGGAGGGAGGGGACACAATTCATCAATAAGGTTACCTGATCTCAAACCAGGTGAAGCGGGGACCCAAGTGAGGCCCAGACTTTAGCTGTACAATGACCATTTGTAGACCTAACCCTGAATTGTCCTCCACATCTTTAAAATCAAAGTTAAACAGAAAAAGAAAGAAAGAAAAGAAAGCATGTACAACACTTTCACACAGAAAGAAAAAAAAGAAAGAAAGTCAGTTTCACGAAAGTCAGTTTCACCTCTCTGGGCCTCAGCGTCTTCATCTTTCCAATGAGATTGTTATGAGTCACACATGGGGGAACGCAGGGGGTATATTCTACACAGCAGGTATGCAGTAAGCAGCTAATAAATGTTAGCTCTTATTATGGAAACTAATTTCCTTCAGAAAGTATTTATTGAATGTTTTCTATGTATAAGGCAGTGTGGCTGCTACATAAATCAGCAGAATCTCAGCTCTTAATGAGCTTATGGCCCAGTGAAGGACACAGGCAGGTCCGTGGGGCCCTAGAATGTGGCATTCAGGGTCAGCCGGAGAACCTGGCAATTTGGGGTTGGTAGGTAGGCAACAGGCTACCACTAGAGCAAGACAGACATCACCTGCATGACCATTTGGAGTGTACTAGCCAGACTAAAGAAGGCAACCCACGAAGGTCTGGAGTTACTGCCTCCACACCACAAAATCCCCATCTATCAGAGAGCAACTATTCTGTGGCTGGTGTAAAGTTTTCAAGAAAATGCAGCCAGGCACGGTGGCTCATGCCTGTAATCCCAACACTTTGGGAGGTCGAGGCAGGAGGATCCCTTGAGGCCAGGAGTTTGAGATCAGCCTGGGCAACATAGTAAGAGCCTCCCTCTTTTAAATTAAAAAATTAGCCAGGAGAAGTGGCACGCAAATGTAGTTCCAGCTACTCGGGAAGCTTAGAAGGGAGGGTTGCTTAAGTCCAGAAGTTCAGGACTGCAGAGAGCTATGATTGCACCACTGCACTCCAGCCGGGGTGACAGAATAAGACTCTGTCTCAAAAAATAATAGGCCAGGTGTGGTGGCTCATGCCAGCACTTTGGAAGGGAAAGGCAGAAAGACCACTTGAGCCCAGGATTTCGAGACCAACCTGACCAACACAGTAAGACTTCGTCTCTACAAAAAATGCAAACACTAATCAGGCATGATTGTGCACACCTGAAGTCCCAGCTACTCAGGAGGCTGAGGTGGAAGAATCGCTTAAAACCAAGAGGTTGAGGCTGAGATGAGCCAAGATTGTGCCACTGCCCTCCAGCCTGGGTGACAGAGTGAGACCCCAACTCAAAAAAATAAGAATATAAAATGTTAATAAAACAATCCACATAGCAATGACTACTCTTGCTCTCATGAGGAACCCAAGCTTTGGAATCATCCAGGTCTTCATCCTAGCCCCTGTGGTGTACTTACAAGCTGTCTGACCTTGGGTGTGGAGCGTAAGTTCACTGAGCATCAGCTGATCATCCATGGAATGGGAGTGATTAACCTTACTTGTAAAGTTGCCATGAAGATAAGAGATAGTCCATGTCATATGCCTGGCACACCTAGGCTCTCAGTCAAAGAGAGCTATTGCTGTGGTTTTTCAAAGGGGTCCACCTGCAGAGAGAAGTCCCTCCCACCAGACAGGTGACACCAAGGAGTCTCTGTTCTCCTGTAACCTCTGTCGCTCACCTGGCTAAAAGTGATCAAGAGCAACGGCAAAGGACAGGCTTTCCACACCAGGCACGGCTGATGGCGTGGGTAGGAGAGAAGCAATTACCCAGCCAGGAGCAGTGCCATCCCAAACACCCACAGGGCCCTCTGTCCCATGCGCAGCCACCTCCAAGCAGCCCTGCCAGTGATCTGCTCTGATTCAATGCAAAGGCAGTGTCTCTTCCTCCAGGGGCCATACTGTCTGCTTACAGTTGGAAGTTCCCACTGGGCACAAAATCTCAGTCCTTCCTACTGCAACGGGGTTCTGAGTGAGACAAGAGGACAGGTGTGCCCTGTTCATAAACCAACCCATGTGGTCTTCTGTAATAGCATTAATAACAAAAGCTGATATCTGTGCTTGTCGTGTGCCAGGGCTATCTGGAGCAACCTTCAGAAAGTATGTTACCATTACATCCATTTACAAGATGAGTAAACCGAGATAGAGAGAAATGAGTAACTGGCTGCAGATTATTCCAATGGTGAGCAGAGATTCGGGATTCAAATCTAGCCATCCGATCTTGGAGGCCTTTGCATACTGCCTCAAGGACCCACACCACATGGAAATCACCCCCTGTTGATGGCCATGGCCCCTGCAATGCTGAAAAGCCACATATGCCTGCATGGACATTCTTGGATTCTAAGAGGCCCTCTGCTCAGAGGGATCCAGCCATGTTGCACTCACTCCTGGGGAATCCTGGCCCCCTTCCTTCCTCCTTAAGTACCTTCCCACTGCTCTCCCTGGGACGTTTGAGGGGCTGGCCCCTACATCCCCAGGGGAGGAAACCTGCTTCAACTCTGTCCTTCCCAGCATCTCCAGGCCAGCCCTGTGGAGGGGGTTTCTTGGCTGAGGACACTAAGAAGTTTCAAACCTTCATGCATCCCTCCCAGGGAGGGGATTAAAACAGAAAGACGGGGGCAGGGAAGGAAAAAAAAACAGAAAAGCAGAGAGGGAGGAGGAGCCATCTGAGGCCCGAGCCTCCCCTCAGACACTGCGCCAGCCTTACATGTCCTGAGGACTGGAGCCTAACAAGTTGCAACTCACCCAGAGTTCTTCCCCTCCAGCTGCACCCACTAATTACAAGGGAAAAGTTGAAAGGAAGGTTTCAAACTTTTCATGACAGTGCGGGTTTTCTCTTTTACTCTCCTTTCTCTCTCCTTCCCCAGTCTCCCTTCCCGGTTCCCCCTCCTGTTCTTCCTCCTCCTCTGGTTCCCAGAGAGGCAGGGATTGGCTGCATGCACTGAGCACAGAACAACGTGCCGCAGGGACCTTCCAGGGGTCACAGAACGGAATCTCTGCCTCCCTACACGAAACCATTACTCACCCATCAGCACCCTGGAGAAACAAGTGGACAAATGACCAGTCCCTCTGCCTCTCTTGACAGTCTTTAAAAGTAATGTTTATTTCTCACTGTTCAAGAATGCATACTCATGCATAAAGGCACAAAGAAGACCCAAGATCACCCCTGGTCCCACCTGAGAGAACACACCATCAACATGTTGTGTTGACAGTAAACGCTTGGTATTCTCAAGGACTGGAACTCAAGGGCTTCGTGAATCCTCAAATTGAAGGAAGTAGGAATATCAGGAACAACCCAAGAGCCTTTACAAAGAGGTTTTGTGTGTTTTTTATTATTATTATTTGCGACACTGCAGTCTCAAATTCCTAGGCTCAAGCGATCCTCCCACCTCAGCATCCTAAATAGCTAGGACTACTGGAGTGTGCCACCAAGCCTGGGTAATTTATTTGTATTTTTTGTAGAGACAGGGTCCCGGGCTCGTCTCAAATGCCTGGCTTCAAGTGATCTTCCTGTTTCAGCCTCCCAAAGTGCTGGGATTACAGTCATGAGTTACCACACCCAGCCTACAAAGAAGTTCTTAAACAAAGAACTGAATACCCCATGTTCTCACCTATAAGTGGGTCCTGAACATTTGTTACAATACTACAAGAGAGGGATCGAACACTGCCAGAGGAGTGGGGAGACATGTCACATCACGAGGGGTTCCTGATCCTAAACCAGGGGAAGTGAGGACCAGGGGGAGACCCAATTTCACCTGCACATCGACCACTTACGTACCTAATCCTGACTCGTACACCACATCTTTATAATAAATTAAAGTCGAAAAATAAAAATAAATCAATGAGTCTTCTATACCAGTACAGGTTTAAGGAAAGGATACCCTAGTGCAAAACTGAGTTGAGGGGCTGTCCACTTCGATGACGAGGAGACTGAGGCAACAGAGATATGTCACTTTGCCTGGGACCCTTAGCTAAATGGGCGTTCAAGGTGTGGTGGCAGAGAGAAAAGAAAGGACCTGGCAGGGTCAGCAGAGAACTAGCTGGTGCTTGGCTTGGCCAGTAAGTTGGAGGCACAGAGAAGTCAGCAAAAATCCTGCCCTCCTGCTTGCACTAACAGGTTGAGTCCTCCAGCTTGGCCAAACTCAAGTTTTCCAGAATCTGGAGCCAGGTGTATTGTCTGGGTCTGTGGAAGGAGACACAGGTGGGGCTGCACAGCCTCCTCCTGACCCCGGTGACCACTCGTGGAGGTAGTGTGAGCTCCCAGGCACCAGAGGAGTCATGTATCCCCCAGAAGGTAAAAACGCCTGCCTCGGACATCACGGAACGCTTGGTTCCAGGGTGTGCATCCCACCAGACAAACGAGAGCACTCGCCAAAGCTGGAGGAGACCTTCAGCTCGCCTGTTTCCTGTCGTCCGTCCTGCACTTCACACTGCTTAATCCTAGTCACGTGCTCTGACGACCAGCGCCAAGCAGTGGCAAATCTGCCTCAAACAGAAAGATCCAGACACCCGGCCTGGCGATAGAGCTTACACCACAAGTGCTCTAGACAGTCTTTCGGAGTTTGTTGCAACCTGTGATACGTACGGCCTTCCCCCCTCCTTAGGATCCAGCCTGGGGCTAACAGTCCTCACTTGCCACACCCTTCACAGAGCCCAGAGCCAGCTATGGGGCTCCTATTTCTCGACCTGTGGAGGCCTGACTTCACTCCTGCCAGATTTCCCTGAGTCCTAGCCCAGAGTCTTTTCTTGCCGCACCCACAAAGCCCTAGCTTGATGCCCCGCTCTCTTGTGCTGAAAAATAAATCTGACATCCGATTTATTTTTCCCAGCCACACCTAGGGCTCCTAGGGCTTCTGTCTTCATATTTCATCTCCTCCGTGGCTCTTCCAGAGAGAAGAAAGAGCCACACAGCAGAACAGTCCTAAATAATGACAGAAAGAAAGGGGGAAAGATCACAGATGACTCTGAGAATCCCAGCTAGCTCTTTCTTCCAAGTGACCTAGTGGGGAAATTTAATTAAGAAGATCCATCGGTCAAGTTTCCGGAGGGCCTCTGGAATTCTCCAGCGATCTCCAAGGACTTGAGAAATGTTTGGAAATAGAAAATTAATACTTGCGGAATCATTCAAAAATAAAAATAAAAACACTGAAATGATCTCTGCCCCAGCTGTTCCTATTTGCTTTGATACCTCACTTCCTACATGGGGGCGTGCACGCATACCACCACCACACAGACCTGAAGATACCAGGGACCGTGCCCACCCAGGCAGAGTTGATGGAGTTGACCAAGAAAAATACAGCACACTTTGTTACGTTTAAATTATAGACAGCAAGTAATTTTTAATATAAGAACATCTAATATTGAATGGGACTTACTTTTACTAAAATTTATTTGCTGTTTATCTGAAAGTCAAATTTAAACATATTTTATCTGATTTTCCTAACCCTAAGGCCCCTCTAACCTCTAGGTCTCCCACAGAGGTACTCCCACCCAGGCCCACTCCACCCATGAACGTGACTCTTGATCCATAATGAATTCTCCCTATTGGCATCTGGACCTGAAAGTTATCCATGGCTGCCGATCTAGAGAATAGCAGGCTTTTTTCAAGTACTTCACCACCTGCCTGACTCCTGATCTCACTCAGGAATGTGGTCTGTAACTCAGAGGACAGGCGGTAGGGGTGCTCAGACTCACCAAATATTAAAGACCTTTGGCGTCCGGGAAGGTTCTTACCTTACCCATTCTAAATTCTCCCTCCCCTACAGTCCCAGGAGAGGGAGTTTAGGTTAAGAAAAGGCTAAAAGCATTGGTTCGTGTAAAAAGTTTAATTCCCAGAAGCAAAAGAAAATCAAAGAGCTGCCTTAGACTGTTCTTTCTGGTTTCTACGGAAACATCACAGAGATGTCCAGGTCAGTGGGGGTGCTGTTTTAGAGGATCTGGTGATAATGGACTTAAGGAAGTTGACTGGCCCCCACCCTGAATTCCATAGCCGGAGTCTCAGGACATGTCTAAGTCCATTCCTGGCACCCAGTCTGGACCATGAGGCATCCTCCAAGTTGGTGGGCTCTCTCTCGCTCTCTTAGTAGATAAGAGAGACTCCCCAGCCCTTGATAGGACTCCTTGAAACATCTCCCTTGAGGCTTTTCCCTTTCTGGGCATGTGCAGAAATATCCCTCATGTCCCTCGCTCCCTCTGAAATGAGCTCTGCCCAGAGCTCAAGCCTCAGGCCGGCAGCTTGGCAGTGAGCCTGGGAGAGCAGGGGAAGAAGGCATTCTCCCTGGGTTTCCAAAACCAACTTGCCTCTGAGACCCACAATGCCAACCGGCTAGCCTTCCTCTGGACTTTATTTCCAGGTTGGTAGAATGGGTTCACTGAACCAGCCAGGCGATGTTGGGAGAACCAAAAAGATGATGTCCATGAATGTATGATGAATGCTCAAAAGGGTACGGCCAAGATTCAAAGCATCGGGCATCTGGCAAGGGTGCCACGGGGGCAAAGCTTTCAAAACATAGTTTATGTCTCCAGGCTCTCTCTCTTGAGAAATTTAGTGTGCTCTCTGGTCTCCAAAAACCCAACTGACTTAGAGAGAAAAGATCAAACTCCAAAGTTCCAGAGGAAATAGGAAGATGAGCTCAAAGATGAGCTCAAACTGGAGCAAGAGGAAAAATCTTTGAGACTGCGGGAATTTCCTAAGAGTGAAAGATGTATAGCATGAAAAATGACAGAAGAAAGTCTTATCCTGCAGTTTCTTGCAGTGGTGACATTCCCTGGAGACACACAATCCCAAAACTCTTCAAGGTGGGAGAAGACGACTTCCGTGACAGCCAAGCACCACCTAAGATCAGAAAGTCCATGAACGTGTTTTAATAATGACCCTTTGAGTTGCAAAGAGCAGGAACCCTCTCCAGCCAGTTCAAGGGAAGAGGTGGTTGTTAAAAGGGTAGTGGGAATGTCACAGGCTATGAGGAAGCTGTCATGAGACACTGGAACAGGAATGTCATCAGCATGTGTGATCCAGGGCCATTCTCACTCAGTTTCATCCTTCTCACTTGCTGCTGAATATTTGCTCATCTTGTCTTATTTCCAGGCTCCTAAGACTTCTCAATCCCCATGGCCACCATCATCCCACAAACCTTCCTTCGGTGTCTTTTATTCACGTTTATGAAAAGAGAATCTAATTGTCCCAGCCTCGCTCATAAGTGGGCCCTGGTGGGATCGGGTGTCAGACTACCTTGAGCCAGTCATTGTGATGGGGTAGACAGGATGCAAAGCACCGAGGCTTACCACCCATGAACAGAGGCAGGTCAGGAAGGAGAACTACAAGGAGAGGAGAAGCCAAGGCTATCTTCAAACCCTCTCTACTACCCACAGTACGTATGAAGAAATGAGAACTCCAGGTCAGAAATCCATCCATTCATTGAGCAGTATACTAAGAATTTTACATATATAAGCACCACTACCAACACTGCACAATGGGCTACATTATTTCCATTTTACAAGTAAGGAACAAGGAAGCTCAAAACGGTAACTCACCAAGGTCACTCAGTCCCTAGCCTGGATGCTTTCAGACAGACATGCACAAGGTTCTCCCTCTGCAAATGGAGTCAAATGAAATGCAGGCAGTAAGAGTCAATGTACTCCCCCAAATCACCCTGCACGAGGAAGAACGGGATGGGACAGGAAGACCAGAGGAAAGTAAATGGATTTTTTTTTCTGGATAAGTAGGAAGGTTACAATGGGAGAAAGGTGGAAGTAGTTTGGTCTGTCCAAGGGCTCTGAGGGTGAGGCAGGGGGTGGCAGAGAAAAATGAAATCCAAGGCCATAGAAAAGCACATACTTTAAAGGAGTGGTTTTTTTGTTGTTGTTCTTTGTCCCTGTACCAGAAGTGCCTATAAAAAAAAATCCTTGCCGTTGCTCCAGCAACAGACAGAACCAAAGCCCTGCAAGGTCTTTGCCAGGTCAAGAGCTGTCCCTAGTCCCCTAACTCCTCAACATTTCTATTGTTAAGGATGGAAGGGCTGCAGAAGTGGCCGAGACACACCACTCAGAAGACACAGTAGAAACCCAGAACTCACTTGCACTAGAAGAAAAGTTACAGACAGGCAGGAGGGGAGGGGACGTTGTGGACACTGCCCAGTGATACCTGAAGACAGTGACATAATCAGAGGCCAAATTCAAGCCCTGCAGTGGATCCTCAAGGAAACTAAGAGACAAGGAAACAGAGAGAAATGCTCAGAGTTAAAATAGACGCACGCACACAGACGCGCGCGCGCGCACACACGTACCCAGAGACCCAGAAACAGATACACACACAGAGAGAGGGAAACAGAGGCCAGAGAAAGAAAGGAGGACTGCCTTGTTTATTCTCGTGAAAGACATCTGGATTTCTCAGTGAGATCTTGACTTGGGCTCTTTCCTCATTTTCCAGCTGGACTGAATGGTGAAATGCTGGCGAGAGAGGGACTGTGAGTCAGCAGTAAATTCCAGCTTAGTCCCTCTGCCCCTCGGCTCTGCTCTCTGCCAGACCACACAGCCTTCCTCCCGCTCCTGCCAAGCATGGCTTAGCTCACTGTCCAGGTAACACACTTCAAAGGCACCAGGGTGAGATGGGGCGGACTGGCCAGCCTCAGAACAAGAGCAGATTCCAAAAGGCCCCAGCCCCTCATCAATTTTCTTGAATGCCTTCTTCTCCTCCACCCCCCACCCCCAACTTCCATGACACTTTGAATAACCCCTGGAAGTCAGAACTGGAAAACCCGAATTTTCACTGGGGCATCAGCCTCTTCTGCGTGTCTGTGCTGCTTTTGTATCGTGGGGTTGACCAGATATCCACCAGTGTCCAAGCACAGCCCTGCAATAGCAGAGTCTGCATGTTTCTTCTAGGAGTTGGCCTTCCCCTCTAGGGCAGTCATAAAGACATGGGGATGCTTCGATGACCAGAAAACAAAGGACATCTATCAAGTTGTGTGTATTATCGAGGTGCCCCGGGAGTAGGCTTTATGGACCCCAGCATATCTTCTTTTTTTTTTTTAGATTAGAAAACATAGTTTGAGCCGGGCTCAGTGGCTCAGCCTGTCATCCCGCGCCTTTGGGAGGCTGAGGTGAGTGGATTGCCTGAGCCCGCGGGTTTGAGACCCGCCTGGGCAACTTGGCGAGACCTCATCTCTACAATAAATCAAAAAATCAGCCAGGCATGGTAGCGCGTGCCTGTAATTCCGGTCACTCAGAAGGCTGAGGCAGAAGGATCGCCAGAGCCCAGCAGGCGAGGCTGCGGTGGCCAGGAGCGGCCACTGCACTCCAGTCTGGGCGACCGAGTGAGACTCCAACTCAAAAAAAAGAAAACATATTTTGTTTAGAAAGAAAATTAGAGAGAAGGAAAGAGCTCCCCAAAGTAGGGGAGGGGACTCTCAGCATCTCTCCTAAGATATTGCTTGCGTTCAGGCGCGGTGGCTTAGCCTGTAATCCCAGCACTTTGGGAGGCCGAGGCAAGAGGATTGCCTGAGTCCAGTGATTCAAGACCAGCCTGGGCAATTTGGTGAGACCTTGTCTCTACAATAAATCACACACAAAACTAGCTGGGCGTGGTGGCGTGTGTCTGTAGTTCCAGTTAGAGGAAGACTGAGGCAGAAGAATTGCCCAAACACAGCAGATCGAGGCTGCAGTGGCCGTGAGCGTGCCACTGCACTGCAGTCTGGGCAACAAGAGTGAGATTCCAACCCAAAAAATAAAAAGATGTTACTTGCATGTTGCTTTGCACTAATTATATATGTCCAATCTCCTGTGGAAAACCGGAGGTCTCTACAACCACGAAACACACTCACCTTTGTGTCCCTGGTAACCCAAAGCAAAGCACAGTGCCTGGTGCTGAAATATTCTCATTAAATGTCAGTTGACTTGGGCTCATTTGATGGTGTCCTCTTCTGGCTTTTGAAACACTGTAGAACTTGTGAATCGTGAAAACAACTTAGTGTTTCTTCCTTTCTAAAGTTCTTTCTTTCTTGACAATTATATCTATGTTTGAGATTTAGCATTGGTGCAAGGATTCAGAGCCTAAGGATCCTGTGTGATCCATGGGTTACCTTGGACATGTTGGCACGCTACTTATCCTCTATGACAAGGCTGCCCCATAGAAGTTTCTACATTTATGGGAATGGTCTACATGTACACTGTCTGGCACAGTAGCAACTAGCCACATGTGGCTACTGAGCCCTTGAACTGTAGATAGTTTGACTGAGAAACTAAAGTTTTAATTTAATTTAATGAATTTCAATTTACATACTCACATGCGCCTAGTAGCTACCATGTTGAATAGTGGAGATCTAGAATCTCTTGTTTTTCCAAGGGAAACTAAGATAAGAACAGATCCTACCTCTTGGATTGCTGTGAGGATTAAATGAGACAAATCCTGTAACATTCTTTTTTTTTTTTTTTTTGAGTCAGAGTCTCACGGCCACCCCAGTGTTGACCTGCTGGGCTCAGGCGATCCTTCCACTTCAGCCTTTCAAGTAGGAGAACTGCAGGCACACGCTACCACACCCTGCTAATTTTTTGATATATTATAGAGGAAAAGTCTTACCAAGTTCCCCATACTGGTCTCAAACCCCTGGATTTAGGCAATCCTCTCGCCTCAGCCTCCAAAAGTTTTGGGATTACAGGCTTGAGCCACCGTGCCCAGCCCCTGTAGCATTCTTAATGCACAGCTTGACATATTAGGCAACATTGCATAAAAGTCAGTTAGTATGTTGTTTTTATTAATATTAGTATTAATAGAAGTATCATTGTCATAATCATTCACCTTAGAGTCAAAAAAGAATCTACAGTTTCTGTACGTTGAGAGTCAGGCATGGCTTAACTGGGTCTTTTGCTTAGCACAAGACTGAAATCAATCTCTGCTCACATGAGTTACTGACTTCAGGAACACTTAAGCTCTCTTTTAAAAAGCTTCCTTTAAGCAGCCATGCTGCCCATCAAAAGAGGACTGGATTTAAAAAATGTGGTACATATACACGATGGAATACTACGCAGCCATAAAAAAGAACAAAATCATGAATTTTGCAGCAACCTGGATGGAATTAGAGTCTATAATACTGAGTGACCTCTCATAGAAACAAAGATCCGAGTATCACATGTTCTCACTCATATAATGGACCTTGAGCATCCAATGTAATCCTATAAGAAAATGACTGACAGTAGTGGGAAACTATGGAGCGGAGGGAGATGGGATTAACAGTAGCAAATATCCATCTGGGGACGGGGAAAGCCCTCTTATCAACAGGGTGCCTGAACGAAACATACTTGTATACCTAACCCTTAACTGTACCCCACAATATCATAATTTTAAAAATTGATATAAAAAATAAATAAAAAATAAAAAGCTTACTTTGCCAGGTGCGGTGGCTCATGCCTATAATCCTAGACTTGGGAGGTGGAGGCGAGAGGATTGTCTGAGCCCAGGGGTTCAAGACCAGCCTGGGCAACTTGGCGAGACCTCATCTCTACAATAAATCAAAAAATTAGCCGGGCATGGTGGCACGCACCTGTGGTTCCAGCTACTTGGAAGGCTGAGGTGGAAGGATCACCTGAGCCCAGCAGGTCAAGGTTGCAGAAGGCATGAGCATGCCACACTACACTCCAGACTGGTGACAGTGAGACTCTGACTCAAAAAAATAAAATTAAAAGTGTTCTTCATTAGGTCAGACCCATCCAGGATAATCCACCTTTTGAGTAACTCAAAGTCAATTTAGGGACCTAAATTACATCTGCAAAATCTCTTCACTTTTGCCATATAAAATAACACGATCTCAGTCATGACCTCTTATCACCTTTGTCACATTTTAGGGGTTAAAAGAGGAGTTACAAATCCCATCAACACTCAAGCAGAGGTGATTAGAAACAGCATGGATCATTGGAGTTTACTTTAGATTTCTGTCTACCATGATGCTAGACAGGTCAATCGGTCACTTCCATTTTTGCCCTCAAGTTCCCCACCAGTAAAATAATAGGGCTGAACTGGAAGTTCTCTAAATTCTCTTTTGACCCTAAGTGGTGAATGTGTGTGTCTGTGTGTGTGTGTCTGTGTGTGTGTGTGTGTGTGTGTGTGTGTGTGTGTGTGTGTGTGTGTGTGTTATAGTGTCTGTTTCAAACTCCGTTGCAACCCTAACATATTCTGACTTTAACCTACCTCTAGTTTAGGGAAAAAGTTTCATCCTCAAACTGCCACATGGGTTTTCTAATCTGTGTTGACTTAACAATAATGATGTCAGTAGCACTCTAACTTTTGGTCTACCACCCAGGGCAAAAGCTTCTCTATGAGATTGAGGTCATCTACTCCAGCAAACTTTCCCTGACTACTTCTAACTATCTGTACCACCCACCTATGTATGCAAGCAGTCTATGTTTCTCATTTCTACTTCCTCTTCTACTTTGAAGAAAACCAGGGTTTTCCTAGGGTCATTGTAAGAGTCAGGGTTCCCTAGAGAAACAAAACCAATAGGATAGATGGATGGCTGGATGGATAGAAGATAGATTGATAGATAGATCGACAGATAGATAGACGATGGACAGACAGACGTAAGATGAAATTTAGTATGGAAACTGGCTCATGCAATTATGGAGGCTAGGAAAGCCAGTGGTATAATTCAGTCCAAGGCAAAGGTCTAACAACCAGGGGAAGCAATGGTGTAATTCCCAGTCTGACGCCAAAGGCCTGAAAACTGGAGAGAGGGAGTGAGGAGAGCTGTGAACCAAGAGCACTGATGTTCAAGGGCAGGAGAAGACGGATGTCCCAGGACAGGAAAAGACAGAGCTAATTCATCCAATCTTCCTCACTTTTTTTTCTATTTGGACCCTCAACGGATTGAGTGAAGCCAGCCCACATTGGTGAGGTGAATATTCCTTACTAAATTCGCTGACTGAAATGTTCATCTATTCCTACAGTAAAACTTTCACAGACATGCCCAGAAATGTTTTACCAACTACCTAGGTGTTGCCTAGCTCAATCAAGGTGATACGTAAGTCAACCATCATAGCCATTGATCTAGCCACTGCTCATCTCTCTTCTCTTTCAAGAACAACTCTTAGACAGATTGGTCTGTACTGATGACTCCATGTGGCAGCTCTTATTGACTTCTCTTGGCAATCCACTGTACTTCCCCTTAAGTAGGCCCCAGTGACAGTTCTTCACCATACTAAACCAACCAGTGGCTTCTCCAGGCTGGCAGATTAGCATGTGGTTAAGGGTATAGACTGCCAGCTCAAATTGCCTAAGCTCATAGACCAACTCTTCTACTTACTAGCTGTTTTTGTGTTGGGCTAGTTTTTTAAACAATCACTGCCTCAGTTCTTCAGTCATAAAGTAAAGGCAATCAACGTGTTTTTCCAATAAGGCTGTAGTGAAGATTAAATGAAATAACACCTGTCAGGTGTCTAGCATGTAAGAAGTCTTTAGTAAAAGTTAACAAATGGTATTATCATTATTATAATTGTATTCTTTGTCTTAAAAAGTTTCTAGACTCAAGAAAGAAAGGACTCAGGCCCTGATCGCTCCTTTCATTTATTTCTCTGTTCTTATTAGTGGTCCCACCTTTTTCTTTCAAGCAATAATTTGGGGCCAGGTATGGTGGCTCATGTCCATAATCCCAGCACTTTGGGAGGCCGAAGCAGAAGGATTACCTGAAGCCAGGATTACCTGGGCAAAATAGTGAAGACCTCCCATCTCCACAAAAAAAAAATCACCAAATATGTAATATAAATATGTATACTTGTGTATGGTATGTGCATGTGTGTGTGTGTGTGTGTGTGTGTGTGTGTGTGTGTGTAAAATAACTTGGGCTCTTTCTTGGCTCAGACACTCTTCTCTACATAGTGATTCCTGATGGGAGTTCATGCTGATGTTGCCACAATTCTGTGAAGGAATTCTGTGAAGACCTCTACCACCAGCCCCGCTCTTTCCAATCCTAATGACATCTTGTGCTCAGGCACTTCACCTGGATGTACCCAATCCACCTTTATTTCTCCACCTCTTTCTCCAGTGTTTCTTCTGCTCATATTATCTGTCTAGAACTCCATCCCTCTCAGACGTCCAGACTCTGGAAGCTCAAGTCACTCATTCTCCCTGCCCAGTTTCCCCAAATTTCTCCTCTGTATTCGAGAGGGAAATCATCTCTCTTCCTACTTATGATTCAGGAAATCATAAGTAGGGGTGGATTTTCAGGGTGTAAGAAGAAAGACCATCCATAGGCATAATATTGTACCTGGCACTGAAGGGTCATGTTTTCATTATAGTTTAACATTCAGTCGGTGGGCGTGGAAGAAGCAGATGGAGCTGCGTGTGGGGCGTGGGCAGAGGGGCCATGGAGCGATGGCTGTCCAGGCTGAAGGACGGGTATGTTGTCCTCTTCTGTCTACATGTGTGTCTTCTCGAAATTCTTCAAAATGAAAGCTTTCAAGCCGGGCTCGGTGGCTCAGCCTGTAATCCCGCGCCTTTGGGAGGCTGAGGTGAGTGGATTGCCTGAGCCTGCGGGTTCAAGACCCGCCTGGGACCTCATCTCTACAATAAATCAAAAAATCAGCCGGGCGTGGTAGCGCATGCCTGTAATTCCGGCTACTCGGAAGGCTGAAGCGAAAGGATCGCCGGAGCCCAGCAGGCGAGGCTGCGGTGGCCGGAGCGGCCACTGCACTCCAGTCTGGGCGACCGAGTGAGACTCCAACTGAAAAAAAAAAAAAATGAAAGCTTTCTTTAAATATGATTAAATAAGGGAAACAGGTGAGGGAGGGTGACCCAAACAGAAACCAAAATGGTCATATTAGGCAAAACTGAGTTGCAACTGCCTGCCTTGAACCTACTTGTCTGCCAATCCCCCTCCAGCTGTGTCTTTCCTGTTTCTTGCCAGGGCCACGTGTATTTGCAACTTCTGTTTTGCCAGGGTAGGTAGATGGATAGATACATATACACAGATGATGCCAGTCAGTCAGTAACCATGAGTGTATTTTTAATTCTCAGTTATTTCTTTTGAGGGGAGTGAGGGATTGAGTCCAGAGACCACTACAGAGAAGCTTAGCACATGACAGTTCATCTCTGGGTCTCTAGAATACTGAGCCTTGTCTCCCCACATTTCACACTACAGTTTCTGCCTCAGCCCAAGATGTATATGACTCCTAACAGGTTTTAGACCAGGAACCATGTAATGCAGGTGGCCAAATCTTTGGGGACTTCCCTGGTACAGACTTCCCTCATACAGACTTTGACCCTGAACTTTTAGAGCGAATATTGACCTCCCTTGTTTCTTCCCTGACTTTCAGAGTTAAGTCTCCTTCATTCCAAACTTGAAGCCCTGGTCCATATCAACCCCTAGGAAATGGCCAGAGTAGACTCCAGCTCTTTCCAACACAGGCAATCCTCCTCCCAGCCCAGTCCCACCCCACAACCACTCCCTGCCCTTTCCCATCTGCTTAGGTTTCTAACTGGCTACAGATAGCAAGTGATTAAGAAGGATTTAACAGTCATCAACAAAGGAAATTAAAATTTGTTTGGTTTCATTTCTTCTGCCTTTTATACTTTGGCAATCCAGAAAAGATAACAAGGGAGAGAGGATGACTACTGAGTAATCAAAAGAAAAAGTGAAAAAGAGAGGAAAAAACAGACTTCATTCATTTATCCACAAACATTCACTGAGTGTCCACTAAGTGCCAGATGTTACTGTAGGCGTTGGGCAACCCAAGGATGAACACAGCAATTGAATTGCCTGCTCTCACAGCACTTTCTCCCCAGGCAGGGTCAAGGCCCGGAAGGACCATGAGAATTGAGGTGCAGATCCCAAAACTCTGGCTGCAACAATACCTACATGAAGGTCATTAAAGACGAGGCCGTGAATAATAACAACTACCACCTGAGTGATTACTAGGTGTTATGGATTGAATCATGTCTCCCCAAAAATTCCTACATTGAAGTCCTAACCCCCAGCACCTCAGAATGTCCCCTTACTTGGGAATAAGGTAGTTGTGGATGTAAGGAGTTAATATGGCATCAGATAGGAGTAGGCCCTTAATCCAATGTAGCTGGTGTACTTATAAAAAGAAAAAATGTAGACACAGGCACACTCAGGAAGAATGCCATGTGAAGACTGGAGGTATGTTGCCACAAACCAAGGAATTACCACAAGCTGCAGAGGCTGGAACAGAATCTTCCCTGGTGACTTCAGAGGGGGCATGGCCCTGTTAACATCTTGATCTTGGACTTCTAGCTTCCAGAACTGTGAGGCAATAAATTTCTGTTGTTTAAGTCTCTCCTTTTGTAGTACTTTGTTCAGGCAGTTTTAGTAAACTGATATACTATGCAATAGGTGCTATGCATAATCATAATTCATGATTTACATAGATTATCTTATTTAACCCTTACAACCAGCCATTGATAGATACCATAATCCAGTTTACAGAAGAACAAATTGAATCAGACAAAATTTAAGCAACTTGCTCGAGGTTGAGTTGCTTTAGTCAAAAAAGGACAGTAACAGTCAAAGCTTGGGGCTTGGGCAACCCCCTTGGGTCCCCTCCCACTGTGGGAGCTTTCTGTCCTCTCAATAAATCCTGCTTTCTAAAAAAAAAGAAAAGAAAAGCTTGGGACTCAGGGAAACCCACCCTTCACGCTCAGCCAACACTAATTTAATCCCACATGTCTCTCCAGTCTTTCAATCCTTGCTCCAAATAGATTTCCCTTTGGTTGGCTTGTTATTAAGATGCTTAAATGCCCTACTTGATAATCAAATCAGCTCATTTACCTGTTCTAAATCCACACAAGCAGGACCTATTAAGTCATTATGTTTATGCCATATGCAGTAATCCTCTCTCCTCATTTACCAACAAATTAGTAGCCAATTCTCTTGGCCCTATGACATCTCTGTATGTAGCTTCCAATACACTTCCTCACCACACATATGCACAATATACTCCCCCACCACACTCAGTCATAATGCTGCAGACTGTGCTTATTGTTTGCATTTGTTTAACTTGTATTCTTATCCAAGCCTTGTCATTCAATTGTGTGCAGATTCCTTATTCCAGCCTATCAGGTGTCTCCAGTCTAGAAAAGAGCTCTCAGTGGACAAGTCCTGAGTCTGAGTCTATTTGAAAGTCACTAATTAAAAATCACTCATAGCCGGGCTCGGTGGCTCAGCCTGTAATCCCACACCTTTGGGAGGCTGAGGTGAGTGGATTGCCTGAGCCCGCGGGTTCGAGATCCACCTGGGCAGCGAGACCTCATCTCTACAATAAATCAAAAAGTCAGCCGGGCGTGAAAGTGCATGCCTGTAATTCCGGCTACTTGGAAGGCTGAGGCGGAAGGATCGCCGGAACCCAGCAGGTCGAGGCTGCGGTGGCCGGGAGCAGCCACTGCACTCCAGTCTGGGTGACAGTGTGAGACTCCAACTCAAAAAAAAAAATCACTCATGCCTGTAATCCCAGCATTTTGGGAGGCTGAGGCAAGAGGATTGCTTGAGCCCATGGGTTTAAGACCAGCCTGGGCAACTTGGCAAGACCTCGTTTATACAATAAATCAAAAAATTAGCTGGGCATGGTGGCACACACCTATAGTTCCAGCTACTTGGAAGGCTGAGGAGGAAGAATCACCTGAGGCCAGCAGGTCGAAGCTGTGATGGTTGTGAGCGTGCCACTGCACCCCAGCCTGGGTGACAGTGAGACTCTGACTCCAAAAAAAAAGACACTAATTACCAAGTTAACCTGAATGAGTTCACAGTAGTACCAGCAGACTAGGAGTTGGAACAGAATCTCTACAGATAAGCTTCCTGGAAGTCTAGTCAGCTCAAGGGGCCTGTGAAACCGTGAACCCAACTTTGGGTTCCTGATCAAGTGTCTACATTCCTTGGATTGATAAGGAAACGACATCCATGGCCCAGCTCCAGGGAAGCAGTCACTGAACACCATTTATGCTCCTTGAGTACAGAACCATCTTGGATGAAACAAAAAAAGACAGCGACAGATTAGACCAGTATTTCTCATACTGGAATGTTCTTTAGATATATTTTCTGCAAATTTCATGGCAGTGTGTGTGTTTCATTTTGCTAATAGTCCTGAAAATAATTGTATTGTAGTTTCATCTGGATGACTACCTTCTAACCCAGCTCTGGAAGACATTTTCCATTTTCAGAAGCATAGGAACCAAGCAATACTACTTCCATTGTCATTTGGGAATGGGCTAATCAGCTGAAGCAGACTTAATCCCAAGATAACATGAGGGAGTTGAGAGAAGCCTCATTGACATGGTGCCATGTTACAAAAATGAAGGCTCTGCAGTACTGTTTTGTTTTGCAAAGTGATTTAAGGGGTTTTTATGGGTAATTTTGATTATACTCAATTTTTGTATTTCAAGCTGACTTTAAAACTAACCACTATGTAAGACATGACTCCACTGTTGTTTAAATAAAAATAGTGGGAGAATTAAATCATCAAACAGGACATCAAACATGTGCATGCCAAGCTCAAAAAAACTCGCACCGTCACGGTTAAACCATAATCACAGCATGAGTAGGGATTTATTTTCAGCAAAATATCAGCCAAACATCAACCAACACACAAATTAATGTTGTCATTTTTCATTTTGTTAGGTTTGTAGCTTTGGCTGGGTTTATTTACATATGTGTTGGATTTTACAGTAAGAAAGATAAGCATATGGAACCTATATGAACATATTTAGGTTACATTACAATTAACATAGTTTAAGTCCGACGTTAGGGGTCTATTGAAACCTATTTTTTTTTAAGTCCACAAACTATATTTAAAATATGAAAGCTTGACCAGACTGGTATGTAAACGAACAAAATTTTTCTTAAAAAAGAACAAAATAGAAATACATCGCCTGGGCAACTTGGCAAGACCTCACCTCTACAATAAATCAAAAAATTAGCTGGGCGTGGTAGTGCGCGCCTGTAGTTCCAGCTACTTGGAAGGCTGAGGCGGAAGGATCACCGGAGCCCCAGCAGGTCGAGGCTGCGGTGGCCGGGAGCGGCCACTGCACTCCAGTCTGGGCGACAGAGTGAGACTCCAACTCAAAAAAGAAAAAAAAGAAAAGTAATACATCAGCATAGACACGACCAATCAGGCAAAATGATAGAGATACACCTTTGGAATAATTAGAGGGTGGTAAATATTTTTCAATCAAAAATAATGTATGAAGTGCTTCAGTGCTTAGAAATTGTACTAAGGGCTCATGAGAAATGGGGAAAAAAGGAAAACCAAGATGACTAAGACCTTGGGTCCTTCAAGACCATCAGGCATTAGTCAGATTAGTGTGAGAGCAAAAAAAAAAAAGAAAAAAGAAAAAAAGACAAGGTTACAATAGGTAATATAGAATAAACACTAACAAAGCTTACATGGACTACCTCATTCAAGGCTTGCAACAGCTCCATGGGGTCTATTATTTTTCCCCTGTTTTACTGCAGAGGACCCAGAGGACCCCAGGGGCACCAGCGAGGTGCCCTTAGGAGATCACATTGGCAGTCAGCGAAACCTTACAAAACATATGAGATCTCATAGGGGTCTTGAATGATGAGTAGGAGCTGACCAGTCCGCACAGAGAAGGAAAATCTTCCCTGTCAGAATGTTTGTGCAAAGACATGGGGGCGTGGAAAAGCATGGTTTCTCTTAGGAAGGACACAGGCGTTTAGATTGGCCCAGCTGAGAACACGGCCAGAGGCATCTGCTTTGAACTGGTTCGGCCCACAGCCCAGCAACGGATCAGATCATGTCAGTGGACCGATCCTTTCCACACTAGTAGAAAAGCCATGTTTCCTGATGGTCTAGAAACCAGGTCCAACTCTTCCAAGCAGGGCCTCCACACACAGCTGTGCAAATTGTGCAAAGCACAGCAAGATCTCCATTTAAGTGGTGCTGTTCACACAGCAGACGCAGATATGTACTGTACATTCATTAAGACAATTTCCCAGAAGAGACAGAAAAGTTTCTTGTCCTAATAGAACCTGCATTTTATATCAACTCTCTAATGAATAGCAGTAAAGTAGTTTGGGGAAGGGCATCTTTTCCTAATTCACACAAATTTGTCCTATGCGCTGGCAGTGGTAAGGGGCTCTTACCACTTCTCCCTCCCGAATTGTGTGAAACCTAGATTCCAACCATGCACTGCGATTTTATTTGGTCTTTTCATGGCTCAAATGCATCATATTAAACCTGCTTGGAGCAGTTAACACTCTTCCTCTCTCCTCTGATTCCATCTTATCCGCCTACCCCATCTCTCCCCCTCTTGGATTTGAACATACCAGCACCATCTTCTAATGTCTTCTAAATCGCATCAGACCCCTTTTCCTGGTTAATCTCAGAGTCCAAAATTGAAACACAGCTTCTGAGCTGCCCATTGCAGGAACGTGCCAGATCCCATGATCCAAAGAGATAGAAGAGCTCCAACCAGAAACAGTATTTATGGGGCCCGCCCTGTTCTGCCCTATCTAGCTGGAACTGCTCCCGAAACCTCCTAAACTTCAATTCGTAAAGCTGTTAACTTATAGGCTGCTCACATCGGGATATAAATCACTCTTCGTCACAGTCGGCTCCAGCTCCTTTAATGGCCAGCCTTCAGGTCAATGTTGACTCTAACTAAATTGCCACCACTGTAAGCACCGCTACAAAATTAACCCTAAAGCGGCAGTGATTTCACCCTCAAAGTCTTTCTAAAAACGGGGTTTGGAGACTTTTTAAAAAAATAATTCTCTGTTCCATAAGACACTTCACCTAAAACCTAGAAAAACATTGTGCAGAAAGGGTACAGAGCCGTTTCAGCAGACAGACTCCCTCTGACCACAGAAGAGAACAGGATGACATGCAGTGAAAGCTGAGCCATCACCTGTCCCAGTGTCCTTCTCTTTTAACAGAACTTCCAACAATGATGGCAAAGGAGAGTAGAGGATACCTAATATATTATCTCCTGTTCTTCAAATGTCTGAAATATACCATAATTAACATTCTAAACGTTTAAAGGGGGAATTTTCATGCACTTTAGCTGAAGAGCACATTCTGATTACTCATCAGAGAAGGCTCAGGACATTCTTTGATGAACCTAAACTCATCAGGTTCTGACCCAGTCATACCTTGTCTTCGAGATAAAGTAATCATGAACGCAGCTCTGGTGGGATTTGGAAGGTTTTGTACCTTGGGTTGGATTGGTGCTGTTATGGCAACAGTGGCCGTGCCAAAGCTGGGTGGCATAAAAGTGGACACACGGGGTGTTGATACATGTCCCTCCATCCATGCTTTTGCTTCCCCCGCGCCCCTATCCCCGTTGTTAAAGATTTCTACCAGTCGGCTTCTTTTCCATCATGAAAGGAGGCGTGCTTCTAATGATGTATCTATCCTGCCACCTAGCCTTCGGCAACATCACTACAACAAAGCTGCCTTAAGATGTTTTGCTAAACTTCCCAGATTTAGGGAACGACCCCCTTTCTTTCTTGGAGATAACTGGACCTTGGTTTGGGAGCAGGATGAGGCAGCAGTATTTGTATGCCTGGCATAAGCTGGTCCCTGGGAACGGGACTGAAGTCGATGTCGTAAGGTCTTTAAAATTGAATAAATAATATAAATAAGCCATCTGAGAGAGTGGTGACAGCAATGGATAGAAGAGAACGAAGACCCTCAGCTGATGTTTTTCCTTTCCAGTCAAAAGAATTCATAATGCCATGTGTCTTATTAAAAAGTCTAGCTTTTCCAAACGGTGTTATCAGGCATCCTCCTTGCCTTGAAAATCACTTAGAAACTCCCAGAAAATGACCACACATAAGAATTCTGAAGCTTTATAAAATAAAAACAATACCCACCCTTTGAGAAGTTGTCCAGATAGTGAGTGCAAATCTTTCCCTTGGTTGCTTTTCTTGAAACTTGGTCTTGATATCAGTTCTTCTTTTAAGGGAAAAGAAAGGGATGTTCTCTGGGGAAGTGGGACACAAGTGATTGATACTTAACATCTTACTTCTCCAAGAAAGATGTGGCTGAAAGGTATCAAGGCTAGTCTATGCCAAAGCTGGGAAACTCGTGGCAGCAATAGCAAATCAGCAGGAAAGGGGGACTCTGGGAAGGGAAGCTGGCCTCTGACATTTATATCTAGCATAAATAAATGAGCCTCTTCCAACTACTCTGGTTGATGCAAACTATTTTTCCAGAAGCAGTTTTCTAAAGGTGATTGCAAACAAAATCTAGACCCTCAGGATGGTGGGGAGGGAAAAATGGAATCAAGGAAGGCTCATAGCACACCCCCAAAAACCCATGTTCTGTGGTCACAGAACCAACACCTTCCCGCTCCACTGTCATATATTAATCATGGGCTCTTAGAAGCAAAACCCATCTGGCCAGTCCCCCATCTTTGGACAAAATCATTCTAAACAATCCGATGCTGCTGAGACTTCTTTTTCTCGTGCCCTCTCAGGAAGCCTATTGCAGGGTCCCTTGGACAACAGCTCCAGTCCCCGAATCCTTCACCACCTAAGCCCATTTCCAAGTGGAGATAAAGAAAGGTTGCTCACCATTCATAGTGTTACAGAGTAACCACTCTCCAGGCCCTCCACTGCCCTGTCCCGGGGCTCCTCCCACCACACTCTCTTCCTCCCTTCCATCTACCGGCTTCATCTCTCTTGGAATCATTCCCTCCACCTTCTACCTGTCTTCACACATTGTGTTTGTTGACCAGCCCCTGGAAGTCGACTAAACAAAGAGGGGTGTCACTGGAGGTCACCTCTCCTGGAATACAGGGTAACTGGGACTAGGCGACTCAGGATTCTTTGGAAGGAGCATCACAATTTCCCCCTTCATCTTAAATGCTGCAGTGTGCCTGAAGCACCTAAGGAACAGCAAAAACCAATAGGAAGCCAGGCTCGGTGGCTCAGCCTGTAATCCCGCGCTTTGGGAGGCTGAAGTAAGTGGATTGCCTGAGCCCGCGGTTCGAGACCCGCCTGGGCAACTTGGTGAGACCGCATCTCTACAATAAATTAAAAAATTAGCCGGGCGTGGTAGCGCGCCCCTGTAGTTCCAGCAACTTGGAGGGCTGAGGCGGAAGGATCGCCAGAGCCCAGCAGGTCGAGGCTGCAGTGGCCAGGAGCGGCCACTGCCCTCCAGTCTGGGCGACAGAGGGAGACTCCAACTCAAAAAAACAAAAAACAAAACAAAACAAAAAACCAATAGGAGCCAGAGCCAGAACACACCCCACACCCTTAGAGGCCACTCCTGTAGTCTGAGCGTGACACAAATGACAAAATAACACATGATCTTCCTTACTTCTAAAATATTTCCACCAAAGATGTGAACATTCATTTGCCCCTACTTTACCAAGCCCCCAGAGGGAGCAGGGGCAGTGATCAGAAGGAGCCTTGCAATTTTTTTTTTTTTTTGTAATCATGATACACAGTTCTCCTCCCACTCCCAGTCAACACCTAACACCCCTCTGGCAATACAAGCAAAGGCACAACTCTAGACTGAAGCCTTGTTTTATAAATGTGCCCTTCGGCAAATCGATAAGTGAAAAGAGTGATCAGGACCTGAAGGTGTGCACGGGTTGAAGTGAGATGCTCCCAAGCCGAACTAGCAAGAGAAAAATATTTTCTTAAAAGCAGTCCTCAGAAAGAATTCTTATCATAGATGAGGGTGCAGTCTAGTGGCAAACTTCATGAAATGCAGCCCCTTCACCAAAGGAAAGTGAGAGCACTTCTCAAGGGAGGAAGAAGGATGTAAAAAACAAAAAAAAAGGCATGACAGCCCACCCTGAGTCCTCACAATGGGGGCAGTGGTATTGGTCATTTCTCTCTGACCTGTCCATGAGGTTCACAGGTTTAAAAAAAAAACTAAACGAAAACTGCCACCTTCCTTCTTTCAAGACTTTCTCTTTCTTTCATTTGATTCAAGAAAGAAGAGGTCCATCATGTCCAAATAGATTGTCCAAGGTTTCAAGCAGCATGAGGAAGCTCGTGGTCAGGATCTGCTCGGGAGCAGGTCGTGCGGCCCTGTCAGCTCACATTCCTGGGATGCGCCTTTGAGCATCAATTAACCTTATAACAAGGTCTCCCTCTGCTCTGTCACCCATTCCCTCCAGGGATGTGGCTCTGCCCAACAGAAATACCCCTGCAAAACAACACACAGGCTCAGTATCGCTCCAGGGCACCTTCCTTCCTTCTGAAAACCCCCACACAAGGACACGTTAGACTACCATGCAGGGTTTCCAGACTTAACAGCATTTTCTCTAAAGTGGCAGTCTCTGCAATTCACTACTCCCAACAGTGCTATTGTATGAATGTCCCTTCCTGCAAGTACAACACACACACACACACACACACACACACACACACACACACACACACACAGCTTCCCTGGCCAACAATGTAACTGAAGGAAAGTGACCACCTCTTGACCACAGGACTAAGGACTAAAGACAGTCAGCCCAGGAGCAGCAGAAAATCCTTGATGAAATCCTCTTCTCCAGACTTTGTGGGGGGAATTCCATTTTTCTTCTTCTTTTTTTTTTTTCCTTTCTTTTTAAAAAAATGTCAGCTCACCAACCATCACACTACCTGTTCCCCAAACACACACACACACACACACGCACACCAAAACCTGATGTGGAAACTTAGACCCACTAGCAGACAGTCGCTTCCCAAAGCTTGGGAAGATTTCCCCGGGCACCGCATCCATATATCCAGTTGGCTAGGAAGAAAAGGCTTCTCCCTCCAGCCTGTGCCTCTACTAGCTAAGGGACAGGAGGGAGGGGGAGACGAGTGACTCTCCTCATTGTGTTCACCCTGCTCCGAAGAACTCTCGCCCCCAC
>NW_007098464.1:34031-35001 GCF_000164805.1 Carlito syrichta | reverse complement strand
CAGCCCAGCCCTCCCCCCTGCCCCTTTCTTGCATTCCGGGGGGAGGAGGGCGCTGTTCAGGGAGCGAAGGGGAGCCCCCTTGTGCTAGAAGGCCTCTCCCCACCCCCACCCCGTGTGAGTTTGTACTGCAAAGCTCCTTGGCATCCTTGCCTGGGTTGGGTGTTGGGAAGCTCAAATTGCAGCTACAAACTGGCTGGCAGCCAGGGGCCGTCTATTTAAAAGCGCCTGCTCGCCCGGAGCCCGTAGTCTCTTTGGAAACTTCTGCCGGGGGGAAAGAGCTGGGAAAGAGCTGCAGAGCGGTGTGGGCTTCCTCCCTTTTTTCCTCCTTCTAACTTCCCCTCCTCCGTCTGCACCCTTCTCCGGACTTCGCGAATTTCGAAGAGGTGGTGGCAGAGTGGGGAAAAAGAAGTGTCAGGGCTGGGTTTTGATTTTTGTGGGGTTTTTCGGGTTTGGGTTTTGTTTTTCCTTTTTTAATTTCTTGATTTCAACCTTGTCTCCCACCCTCTCCGCTGAAGCCAACGCCTCTTACCTGCTTCGCGGCAGCCGCGCGCCGCAGGCAGCCGAGGGGTAGAAAGGAGCGGGGTGTATTTTAGATTTTTAGCCAAATTTTTTAAGACAGATCCATTTTTTTTTTTTTCGTCCCCCACTCCCATCTCCGTAGCCTCCGAGCTCATTATTTCGGTGGTTGCCTTGGGGCGAACGATTTTGCGGCTTTTCCGCGCCCCCCCCCCCCCCGCCCCGTGATTCCGACCACATCGGGCTTGGGGGGTTTCTCGGGCCTCCGCTCGCTCTGCGCGCACCTGGCGCCGCCCTTCTTCCCCCCAACCTGTTGCAAGGCTTTAACACCTTGCAACTACGACTTGCTTGCAGACACCCCGGTCCTCCACCTCTCTCTACATTTTGCAAGTGTCTGGGGGTGGGCCCCTGCTCTACCTGCCAGAGATTTAAAAAAAAAAAAAAAAATTATCCA
>NW_007098464.1:32649-33043 GCF_000164805.1 Carlito syrichta | reverse complement strand
ACACACACACACACACACACACACACACACACCGCGAACAGCCCACATCTTTGGTAGCCGCTGCCTTTCATGCGGGGCCCTTGGCGCCCCTCCCACGTGTGCACCCCCGTTGCTTTTTATTGAATATGATTGATCGTGGAAGAAGGTAAAACATCTGTAACTCCAAAATGCCTTTTATTTCCTTCCAGGGAACGAAAGAACACTTTAAGAGCGCGGGACGGGAGCGGGGAGGGAGGAGGAAGGAAGGGTTTAGCGTTCTGCGCCGGGTGCTCGTCCCTGAACCGAATTCCTTTTTTCTGCCACCCGATTCAGAGGTTACCTAGGATGAAAGGTGGACCTAGGGCTGGGAGGCGTAAGGGGACGTGAGAGTAAGACAGCGCGACTCCCTCCCTCC
>NW_007098464.1:31783-32629 GCF_000164805.1 Carlito syrichta | reverse complement strand
TTTTTTTTTTTTTTTTTTTTTACGTTCAATAAACTACACCAAAGTCTGGGCTCTGAGGCGACAACCTGGCTATTGATTCTCCCCGAAAGAGGTTAAAACCTGGCTAAGGTTTATTGGCGTCGTTTCTCACCGGGACAGTGCCCCCTTCTCCCTCCCTGTCCCCTTCCAGGACTCATGAGCACCCCTACGTGAGTTTCTTAAGTGCAATCTGCAGGTACTACCGCGTAGTAGAGGCGTGCGCCCGCGCTGGCCCGGAGGCAGGTGAGCTTCCAGGGCTGGGCCTCGATGCCCCGAAGCCCTGCAAAGGTTGCGCGTCTCTGGAGCCAGCCGCTCCAGCTTTGCAAGAGGTAGTGAGTGATTCTCCCGGGTTGCAGCCTACAAAAAAGGAGGGAGAGGTGAGGACGCGCAGACTCTGGAAGCCCCAGAGGCTGGTGTCCGGGGTTGTTTTTATTAAGATCCACTTTTCAAGGGCGGTCCCGCCCGCCTTCATCTTGAAGGATGTGGATTTGGAAAAGCTTGGCGCCAGGGGGAAATAATAAATCGAGTTCCTGGCTTGGAAACGAGCGAGCGTCCGGGGAAACAATCCGGTCACATCGCAAGTATGCCAGGTATCACTCAGCCGCAGCCTGGCCCCCCTTGTATTTGCCCACCCGTGCGGTTGGTGGGATGTGGCTGGTGTGTGGGGGTGTGCGCGCAGGGCGCACGTGCGCGCGCGGTGGCTGGGCGAACTCAGAGGGCGCCTCGAACCCCGGAGTTAACCCGCTGGGTGCGCGCGCGCGGGCGCGACTTTTGTTCCAAGCTTGATCGCCTTTAGAATTCCCCGCAGCCCTCTTCTCACCCCCCACC
>NW_007098464.1:29078-31469 GCF_000164805.1 Carlito syrichta | reverse complement strand
CTTCCCCCCTCCTCCACCACGCCCCTCTGAACAGAGCGGACTTGGATGTGCCCCTCCCTCCCGCATCCTTCAATTTGTTGCCATGTATATATCACATATGACATATATCACATATCTATATAATCTATATACATAGACTATGGTGTATATTTCTATATTGTCTATATTATGCACTATATTATATATTTATATATAACCCCAAAATAGGTGCATCTTTGAAATCAGAATTGGGGCACACAGGAAAGCGAGGTGGCGGGCAGCCGAGGCTTCTGGGGGAGAGAGGAGAGGGTGTTTTGCTGGATGGTTGCTGAGCAACTGGAGAGGGAGTCGCTGAAGAGCTGGATGCTGAGAGAGAGCCAGGCTGTGCATTTTATTCTAGACAGTTCAGCAGCAGATATAGAGAAAGAGGGAGGTGTATGTGAGGGTGGAGGGAGGCAAAAGATGGGAGTTATTTATTGGACCGAGCTCAATAAATATCGGCGAGCTGGACCAAGAGTCAAGGAAGGACGCGATATTGTTTGGGGAAAGGGACTTTATGGCTTGAGGGGCTGGTGCCCAGCCTAGCTGTGGGGGTCCTGGGAGGTCTCTCCTGGGCTGGTGAGACATTAAGTTTGAGATGTAGGGAGCCATGGATGCTGGGTTTCAGTTCTGTCATTGAGAAATAAGAGACAAAGAGGGATAGGAAAAGAAAGAGGAGGGGGAAAAAACATTACCTAAATAAAAATGAATTCAGCCTTTGCTTCTTTGAGGGGTTTGGCTTCCCTCACCCTGGCTTCAACTCTAAGCCTGGTCCAAATGCCATGCTGAAGTCAAGTTCCAGAGTTAGGTTTATGGGCCAAATTTATGTCTGGGTTGGGCCAGATCATGGAAACTGAAGGGGCCAGATTCCTTTCTCACCCGCACCCCCTCCCTGTGAAGCAAGTCTTTTGAAAGGATGGCTGTGCCTTGAGCCAACCAAAACGGGAGTCAGGAAGAGGAGAAACGGGGCTTTAACTCGGCTTTTCTGGCCACTCCCCCTTCCCTCCCTATGTCAGCAAAGACTGGAAGAACAAGCACAGCTGGCCCCAGTGACAGTTCATTTTCTTTCCATTCCACCCCCCTTACCCCTCCCTCCTACTCTCCCCTCTACCCATCTCATCACCACCCACCCCCAAGCATCCCCTGAGGGCTTGAGTTTTAAGTCAGAGCAGCTGCAAGTTAGTCCCAGGGCTTGGGCTAGATGTGAGCAGGCAGGTGGGCCTGCAGCTGCAGAGGGAAGACCAGGCTGACCCTAGGAGCCAGAGGTCACCGCGAGGGTTACAGCAAAGGGCATGCATGGGAGCAAGAATCCCTGCAGAAGCCCCAATTCCCTTAACGGAGGAGGGGAGGAGCTAATGGGAAGGGAAGGTAATATTTGCCTGAAAGTTTGCATTGTGGACCTGAGCAATGCCTTGAGATATTCAGTGTGTGGAAACTAAAACTTTGGAGGAGGGATCACCACCCTCCAAACCCACTGCATCCAGAAACCGTAAGAATATCAGAAACGACCAAGTGCCCATGAGGTCAGGCTGGAGCGTTTTTGTTTAGTTTTTAGTTTTGCCTTTTTACTATAGCTGGTCCCAAAGTTGCACTCCCCAGAGACCATCCTTCAATTGTAGCCTGGACATGTTATTCAAAACAGTGAGATCGATGACATATTTACAAAAGTAAATAATCAACTAAACAGGGAAGCCCACGAAGGCTTCTGCTCCCTTCCCCAGTGCCTAGAGACACCCTCCAGTTCCATCTCTTTCCATGATGTCTACGATGATGTCATTTATCTCTTTTTAAAAAATATCTAAGTCCAGAAGAGGGACTGAAAATTTCTGTGAGAAAGGAAGTGGCTTTTCCTGCCTAGCCACTTGGCTTAGCTGGGTCCTAGAATCTCTCCGGGAATTGTCTGGGTATCGGCCAGAGGGGGCCCTGAGTGGGCCCTGAGTGGGAAGTCACTTGCAAAAGAGGAGGTGACAGAGTTAGAGGGAGACACAGGGCTGGGACTCAGCTCTTCCAGGGGATCTAGCACTGTGTCCCCCCATTCCTGGCCTTCTTACTAGTCACTAGGGCTTTCTTCTGCCCAGGGCAAATACCTCAAAATACCTTCATCCCATGAAATAAGAGTCCACCACCTGGGGGTGCCCTGTTTTAGGGACAATAGAGGAAGGAGTGAAGTAACCCAAAAGTGGAGGCTGGGCTCGGTGGCTCAGCCTGTAATCCCGTGCTTTGGGAGGCCGAGGTGAGTGAATTGCCTGAACTCGCAGGGCAACTTACGAGACCTCATCTCTACAATAAATCAAAAATTAGCCAGGCATGGTAGTGCATGTCTGTAGTTCCAGCTACTTGGAAGGCTGAGGTGGAAGGATCGCCGGAGCCCAG
>NW_007098464.1:22927-28853 GCF_000164805.1 Carlito syrichta | reverse complement strand
ACTGCCTCTGGCTGTGCAATGGCCGGTAGTCTCTAGGGAGAATACAGCACAGAAGGGGCCTGCTTCTAAGCAGCACAGGCCTCACCGGAGTCCAGGCGAGCGAAATGTGGAGGTCTGAGGGAGAGTGGGGTGGGGTGAGGGAGGTGACAAGATTCCTGCATCCGAAGGAAAGAAGGAAAACAGTGTGCCTCAAAAACTGATAAGGAAGACAGCAAGAGTCAACTTAACACCTCTTGGGGGCTGCGCAGTTCCTTCCTTTGGGGCTGCTTAAGAAGGAGACAGATAAGATAAGTGATAAGTTAGACCTGCCAAGCGAACCCTAGGAAAGTCTTATTCGAAGCAGTTTATCTCGTCATCTTATGTTTGATCCCTTCACCATCAGACAGGCCTCCTTCCCTGGCCAAAGCCTGAAGTAAGGCCCCACTGAATTTACACTCAGGCCCAAGCCTCAGCTGACCTCTGCTGGTTTGTGGAGTTGTTTTATATGGGTTCCAATTATTCTAAACCATGTAGATTGTGCCTTCAAGGCTGTGACACCTGTTTCTCACCCGGCAAAGATGACTGAACTTCTTCCAGATCATTTAGGCCGGCGCTTCCACTGAAAATAGAATACAAGCCACATATGTAATTTCTAATTTTCTAGTAGCCACTCTTTTTAAAAAGATAAAAAACAGGTGGAAGTAATTTGAATAATATGTTTTAATTTAATATATCCAAAATATCAGTGTACCATGTGCTCAGAATAAAAAATTATAATGAAATATTTCACATTCTGTATTTCATATTAAATGTTGGAGATCCAGAATATAGTTGACACTTAAAGCACATCCCAATTCAGATTCTAAATTGTCATTGGAAATATTTGATAGGTATTTATGTTTTCTAAAATTTGCAGCTGAACCCGGGCTCGGTGGCTCAGTCTGTAATCCTGCACTTTGGGAGGCTGAGGTGAGTGGATTGCCTGAACCCGCAGGTTCGAGACCCGCCTGGGCAACTTGGCAAGACCTCATCTCTACAATAAATTAAAAAATTAGCCGTGCGTGGTAGCGTGCGCCTGTATTTCCAGCTACTTGGAAGGCTAAGGCGGAAGGATCGCCAGAGCCCAACAGGTCGAGTCTGGGCTGGGCTACAGAGTGAGACTCCAACTCAAAAAAAAAAAAAAAATTTGCAGCTGAAAAGGTAGGTTTTCCAATAACCAAATCGAGTGTGCATTTTTAAAATTTAAACTATCTCGAATTAAATACATTTTAAAATTCGGTTCCTCGGTAGCTCTGGTCATATTTCCAGCGTCCCATAGCTGCATGTGGCTAGTGGCCTCTGAACTGGTAAGCCACCCTGAGAGTGCAAAAAGGAAAGTCTGGGCTTTCGTAGGTAGATAGGACGCCCTTGTGGGGGCTGTCGCTGAGCTCCTCTTCTTAGGGGAGGGGCCAGAGGAGAGAGGGGTAAGCCCCGCCCGCTCCCCCTTCTGATCATCCATGGCTTTGGGGGGCCATGGCTGCCTGGGGTAATGCTCTGAGTCGGTTGTAATAGGTCATGGTGGAAATGTGACCGGGTCAGAGTAGCCAGCCCTTCTCCTGAGGCTGCTATCCTCACCCAGTACCGCCGTGACCTTGGCATTGGAGCATGTTTCAGAAACAGACCTAGACTTTTCTGCTGCACATGCGCCCCTTTCTCGACTCCTAGACAAGATGCACAGAAGTATGAATTTCCTGTGTGTGCATCAATCACCTGCTGCCTCCCAGAGTCTGAGAAATGTATCCTAGTTTGGCCTCAGAACAAATGAGGAGGCTTTCTTCACCGCTGGTTCCTGGACAGGGGGACAAGCGAAAGCGGGGACCTCAGCTTTTCACTCTGTGGGGGATCAACATCACATTCTTGTTCCCTCTTTTTTTTTTTGAGTCTGTCACCCAGGCTGCAGTGCAGCATCATGCTCACCACCACCGCAGCCTCGACCTGCTGGGCTCAGGCGATCCTTCCACCTCAGACATCCAAGTATCTGGAACTACAGGTGTGCGCCACCACACCCGGCTAATTTTTTGATTTATTGTAGAGACAAGGTCTCTCCAAGTTGCCCAGGCTGGTATTGATCCCCTGGGCTCAGGCAATCCTCTCCCCTCCACCTCCCAAAGTGCTGGGATTACAGGTGTGAGCCACCATACCCAGCTCCTCTTTCCGTCTTTGGGGAGGAGACCTAGAGCCCTTAATTCAGCAAGAAGGAATGAGATTAGGAGGTGGGACTACCAGGGTGAGCTTTCTAAGTGGAGACCGGCTCCCAGAGTGCTTGTGCAAAGTCCTTCTCAGCTGGTGTTGGCAACAGATGACTCCAAGGCAAGGGTAGAGCCATCACTTTCCCACTGACCCTTCTAAGTCCAGGGAGCCTTGGATCCTGAGGTCTACGGGCAGATATATACCAACAGGATGTCAGGGCAGCCACATTTTTTTAATATTTACTTATCTATTTACTTACTTATTTTGAGTCAGAGTCTCACTCTCGCTCAGACTGGAGTGCAGTGGCACGCTCACGGCCACCTCAGCCTCAACCTCCTGAGTTTAGCCTGTCCTTCTGCCTCAGCCTTCCAAGCAGCTGAAATCACAGGCGCTCACCACCACACCCAGCTAATTTTTTTATTTATAGTAGAGAAGAGGTCTCACCAAGTTACCCAGGCTGGTTTCAAACCCCTGGACTCAGGCAATCCTCTCGCCTTGGCCTCCCAAAGTGCTGGGATTACAGGGGTGAGCCACCATGCCCGGCAAAGCATCCACATGTTTAGTTAAGGATTGGAACTAGGGAGGTGAGAGGCAACAGAGAGCTACCTGTGCGAGTGTTCGTTATCACGTATCGGCTCCATTAGTCTTCATCATAGCCCTATGGAGAAGGGGCTGGTGTCATCCTTCCCATAACCCAGATGAGAATACCGAAACACAGGAAAAAGAAATGACAGTCAACATAAATCCGCACAAAAGTTTGCTGAACTGCTGTCAACTGCCCCAACTTCCTCCCAGGAATGGTATCTGAAGGTTAAGAGCGGCGCTGTTTAGCATACCTGTTCAGTAGAGGAACTGGGATTTGAACCCAGGGCCAGGCTCCTGCTTCTGAGTGGTCATTCACTGTGCTCTGGGGTGTCTTTATTTCTCAGATCAGAATAGAGATGTTATATTCCCACCTTGGCCAACTTTGCTGTTGGCTTAGAGCACCCGACCACTTTAGTTCTCCTGGTCCAAAGTGGGGTAAGGAGCTCATCTGGGCAAGCTGACAACCCTTGACGTCCACTCAGAGTCTTCTCCACTCCCTCCAGGGGCTTCCTCTTGGCCTCCTCCCTTCTTGCAAGTAGGATGACCATTTTTTGGTTTGTTTTCCTCTTGGAAGTTCAGTGCCCATTTTCTCCTCAACCCACAATTCAAGTTAAAAAGAGCCCAGTGTCCTGGTAGGCTGAGGCTCAGGTGATCCTTCCACCTCAGCCTTCCAAATAGCTGGAACCACAGGCACTCGCCACCACGCCCAGCACTTAAGGCCAGGAGTTCAAGGCTGCAGTGAACTATGATTGGAAAAAAAAAAAAGGAGTGTCTTCTGAGAAAGTGGTTCCAGGCAGATGCTGGTCAGGGATGGGATGGGTAGGAAGAGGGATGTTGCCTTGCTCTAGAAGGTTCTACAGCCCCTCCCTACACACCTCTGTGTTCTTCCTCCTTATGCAGACACACATACACCAGTGCAATTGAGTCTTGTGACATTCGCAGCTGGGAAACTGTCAGACTGCGGGAGTCTGAGATGCGTCTTACACTTTTTAAACAGTGAGCAGCCGTCATTCTCCCATAAGCCTTGTGCTGTAGCAAAAAGCAGGTGGCTGCACGTTGGCTAAAAACAGAGCAAGCCAGGGAGGGAGCTGCGCACTGTCTAACCTAGGCCTTACTATTTTCCTGCTTAGCCAGGCACAGACTGGTGTCTCAGGCCAATACTGACCAAAAGTTTCTGCGGTGATAGACGTGTTCTAGATCTGACAGTAGCCACTAGTCACATGCAGCCACAGAGCCTTGGAATACATCTAGAGCCACTAAAGAGCTGGGTTTTTCACTGTAGTTAATTTTTATCGATTTAAATAGCCACTCTAGTTAGCGGCTGCTATGTTAGACAGTACAGCCTTAGGTCAGAAACCCAGTAAATCCAAGGGCAACTACTTGTTTCCCACTTCTGTGATGCTCCACTGTCTGTCTCCCTGTGCCCTGGCTGATATTACAGAGATACTTCCACACCCACTTCCCTTTGACTCTTGGGTGGACTCGCACTGCTCTCCACATAAAGATTATTTATTGAATACTATACAATGGAGAGACAGGGATAAATGACAAAGCTGTGCCCTTAAGTCGTTTACCGTTAAAATTCCACTAAGGGAGCGAGAATGAGAGCCAGAGAATGAGAATGAGAGCCAGAGAATGAGAATGAGAGTCACTTCCCCTTTTCATTCCTTATAGAGGGATTCTGGCTGTCTTAATTTTGTCTTCCAGCTAGAAAAAGAGATGGGAGAATCTTCCCAGGTCCAAGTGGCCTGACAATGCCCTACACTCTTCCTGAGCAGTGAATTTCAAAGATGCCTCAGTTGCTTCAATTTCTGTAAATCAAGTTGCAATATCTGAGCCACCCAGTTTTCTCTTATGTTTGGCTATGAGGTCAAGCAAGATAGAGTGGGAAACTAACACCAGCCTGGGAACAGGCTGTTAATGGTTACCAGGGCATGACTAAGAGCCCCAGGGTGGGGAGTTAGATTTCAGGCAGCAGCAGGCCCCCACCTGGACCCATCCGTTGCCATGACCAGGAAGCAAGAAGCAAGGTGGAGTTGACGCCTCTTTTTTTTTTTTGAGCCAGAGTCTCACTGTCACCCAGGCAGGAGTGCAGTGGCACCATCACAGCCACCACAGCCTCAACCTGCTGGGCTCAGAGGATCCTTCTGCCTCAGCCTTCCAAGTAGCTGGAACTACAGGCACGCCACCACACCTGGCTAATATTTTTGATTTATTGTAGAGACAAAGTCTCGCCAAGTTGCCCAGGCTGGTCTCAAACCCCTGGGCTCAGGCAGTCCTCTTGCCTCCGCCTCCCAAAATGATGGGATGACAGGTGTGAGCCACACCGCCTAGTGTGAGTCGACACTTCTTAAGAGCATGTGCCTGCTTCTTCTGTGAAAGCACTGTGCCCCTGCAAGGGAACGGCAGGGGCAAGCAGGTGGGTTTGGAGAAAGCGGTTGTGCTTACACTGTGCAATGGTGATATGTGCAATACTGCCCACCCAAGGGTGCCTCTGAGAGAGAGCATCTGGACCTGCAACCTGACACTCTCCGTGTCGGCCTGAACACGTAGAATGGTGTGGTCCTCTAGCACGTGTTTGTGTTGCCATGGGGAGAGGCCAAGGTCCCTGTAGTCTCTTTGTGGATTCTGCTGCTCCCTTCTGAACAGGGAACACCTTATAAACGAAGGAGAAGCCGGATTGACCATCCAAATGTGGCAGGGGCAAGAGGCATCAGAGAGCTGGTTGTAAGGCCGGGTGTAAGCACCAGGGGAGTCTCAGATCCCACCCCAAAGGGAAATACTGTATCAGGATGATATGATCATCTCCCCTCTTATCATTGGGTAAGATCATGAAATTCAAGACCCGGCCTCGTAGCTTCCAGAAGGAGAAAAAGATACTGAGCACTCTGCATGTCCCATCCTCTCCGGAATCCTCTCAGAATGGCCACCTAGAGATAGGCAGGGAGGTCTGGAATATGTTTCTCATCCTTCCTGGGTCATTTTCCAGTTGCAGATTACAGAAACAGCAGGAGGCCACGCACAAATAAACCTTGGCCCCACCCTTCAGCCCCCTCACCTGCCTTCTCCACTCCCCTACACCTGGGTTCTCACCTGTCCGTCTCCTTGACTCCTTTTTTTTTTTTTTTTTTTT
>NW_007098464.1:20904-22907 GCF_000164805.1 Carlito syrichta | reverse complement strand
TCACCTCAGCCTCCCAAAGGCGCGGGATTACAGGCTGAGCCACTGAGCCCGGCTTTCCTTGACTCTTTAAATGCATGCCGCAGACACACATAGAGTGGGGAAGCATTTGCGTGATTGTCAAAGAATCAAGAGAAGGAGACTGAAATTCCAGATTTTTAAAATGCTTCCTGACCCTAGAAAGGAGCACACAGTGTGTGGGCTTCACCTCCCCTGCCATCTACTGGCCATGTGGAGGTATTGCCCTGTTGATCAGGTTCCAGTGCCGACTTTTATGTCCTTTTTGTCGGTTCTGTCCCAGAACCAACTTCACCAAGAATTCCTTCCTGGTACCCCACCTAAATCCCTTCCGGCAACCTCTTTTCATTTTCTTTACTGATAGAACATCTCAGGAGTAGCTAGTCTTTTTATACCTTCCTGTGTTGTCTAAAACTTAAACCCTCACAAAACGGACAACCTATTTATGACTCGGCCACAAAGCAGCTGAGGAGGACTAGCTGGCTCTGGCATTCCAGCTCCATCTTACTTTCCAGTCCTTTAATCTTCGTGGCTCTGCACTGGCTCCTCTCCAAGTTTCCACTGTCTCTCTGGAGCCTACAGGTGACCACAAGACCTTGATGGGTATCTTTGATACTGGACGCTCCCGCTGCCTAAGGAATAGGTCCCATGGGGTTAAGTGGCACCAAAAGCCAGGAGGCACATCAAAACTTTAAGCCTGCCTTTCAGAAGCAGCCAAAGAGCTTGCAAACTGGAAAGGAACACCCTTAGGAGCCCGTCCTGGTGAGGCCAGGAGAGGAGAGAGTTCCTTAAGTTAAGAAACACCAGAATCTACCTTATGTTGTCAGTATTGTCATTGCTTGGTCTTGCAGTACTTGAACATTTTCAAAGAAAGCACTAGGAGAGGTCAAAATAAATTTGTACCAAGGTATTCTTCTAGGAAAGTTAAGGATAGCCCACAACACTCCTTAGAAAAAGTCCCAAAAGGTAAAGGATCTTGAGGAGACCTGTTGAGGGAAGGCTGTGAGCCACCATGCACCCTTGTCCACCAAGGCCAAAGACGAAACAAGCTGAAACGACAGCTGGAGAACGACACCCTCTCAGCAAAGGGACAGAGTTCCCCCACCCCAATAGATGGCCGAGGACGGGGTGGCATTCCCATCTCTAAGAACTAGTAAGAGCACCACTGAGATAAGGATATGCATTTATGTCTGACACAGGGGGGGTGGACTAATTGACCCATGGAAAGGACTCCAGGACCCAAGGCCCATAAGTCCCTGGGGTGAGGCAGCCTCCAGGCACGCTGGTCAGCAGCCATCCACCCCCCACTTCCCCTCACTGTATCCACTAACAATTTTCCTTGGAAAAGGGATTAGGACATACACCCCAGAATGCCTCCAGGCTTTCAGGGGCCCCCGCCCCCCGCCTTCTACAGCCATGGTCAACCACGTTCTGAGGCTGGAATCCTCTGGTAGAGGGCAGAGGTGAGTGGGTATCTCCTGTCCTCAGTGAGATGGACCCTCTGTATGGTGGTCAACCTCCCTATCCTCACTCCCCCTCCTCCAAGACCCGAGGCTCAGGGTGGTGCTTGTGTGACTCGAGAACAGCGCCCTAGCCTTTCAATTCACACGGAGTCCCCAAGCCAGCCGGGCTCCTCCTCCCTCCCCCACAATCGAATTTGCTCCACAACCAAGAAAAGTTGGTTGACCCCAGAAGATGACTCTTCTAACTAATCCCTAGAATACTACATTCTGCCTACCAAGCCCATCACCCTGTTGATTTGTCGTGGCAGGGTTTGATAGCGCACAGTCAGGGAGCCAGGGACATCAAGACAAGGCTGGGAAGGAGGGGGTGAAAGCCCAAAGTGGGCCGGGCTCGGTGGCTCAGCCTGTAATCCTAGCACTTTGGGAGGCCAAGGTGAGTGGATTGCCTGAGCCTGCGGGTTCAAAAACCGCCTGGGCAACTTGACAAGACCTCATCTCTACAATAAATCAAAAATTAGCCGGGCA
>NW_007098464.1:16441-20855 GCF_000164805.1 Carlito syrichta | reverse complement strand
AGTCTGGGTAACAGAGTGAGACTCCAACTCAAAAAAAAAAAAAGAAAGAAAGAAAGAAAGCCCAAAGTGGGGCACCGGGATCCCCGTGTTGAATTTGTCTGAAAGCAAGCTGCCGCCCACCACCCCCCGACCCCCATCTGCTTTCTCCCTTTTATCTTCATCTCTTCCTGTAATGACTTCCCTTCCTCTCTGGGGAATAAATTTCCAAAGCAACTAACCGAACACTGCCCACCTTCAGAGGCTCCTTCAGGGCGAGCACTTCCCCACCCAGGCCTGAAAGACCAGATACCTGTTTCATTAAGTTTGACAAATCCTGAGCCAAAAGAGAAAGAAGCGCTTGGGTGTGTCCTGCCACCTGCCATTCTGACCAGGTTAGGCCAGGTGTCCCAATGCTTTTCCCAACACCCCTGGAACTTTCCCCCAGGCTGCAAGCTCAGAAGCCTGCCCCAGGGACATTAAACAGGGTCTTCTCAAAGGAGCTTTTCTTTCCTTCCACTCCCACCCCCATCCCCACTCCCTTGAATTCCTTCCCCTTCTATTCTCTTCCCAGATGCCTGGCTATGGCCTTCCTGGGTATCCCTGGAATCCTGAAGCAGTGACGGACAGAAATATCTTTCACCCCATCTTAGTCATTTAGGGTCATCCAAGGCTCTGTTTTCTTTTTCAAATCTTTGGGAAAAAGGAATGATGAAGAGGGGCTCCCCACCACTTGCCACCCCTGGGGCATCCTGGCCACACCCTGCCACACCTGGGAACAGCCATCTAAGACCGCCCCCCTCCGGGTCTCCTCTCCCGAGACGGGGAAGGCCAAGGAGCTGAGAGGAGAAAGGGGACCCAGAGATGGGCACCTGTGAGGTGAAAGTTCAGTGCAAATCTGCAGATCGAGCAAAGGCTGGGCGGGTGGAACTGAGGATCCACAAATACATGAACAAAGTTCTGCTTCTCTAAAGGTCAAAAGCCAGCTAAGTATAGCCTGTCACCAAGTCACGCCTATATATAACTGCCCCGGCCCCAGCCAGCTGTCTCAGGCTGGAGCTGAGAAGTGAACCAGCCCCCAGGGCCCGAGCACGGCGCCATGCCTGAGCCAGGGCAGGAGGGAGGGCTCCCACCCCATGTGCTCCTCGAGGCCCCACATTTCTGGTCCTCCCATCTCCCGGGTCCCCCCCTCCAGCCCTTCATGATGGTCCCAGAACCCTGCAGCTCCAGGCTCCCGGCAGCCTTTAAAAAAATAAAGGGATTGGCCCCGGATCCAAATATACCTCAACGCCCAGCAGTTCTGAAAGCACCAGGACCCCACTAAGAGAAGAAGTTTGGCTTTTCTTGTCCATACCCCAGCCGTCCCCTGCTTTCCATCTCAGGTTCCCGCTTCTCAACCCCACCTCCAGCCACTGTTCATCTACCTAGCCATGTGCCCCCTCCCGCCCCCCCAACAAGCAAGCCACATCCCCCCACCCTCATCCCTGCATGGGTCACTTCCTTGCCCTTCCTCCTTCCTGCCTCCAGAATGCTCCTCCCTCTTCCCCTCGTCTTTCAGTCTTTCTAGACCCTTCTACCCCACGAAGTCTTCCTACCTACACTCTGGCTGCTGGACTCCAGCCATGCCAGAAACTTCCCACCACTTACGCCCCTATCCGCTCTTCTTCCTGGTTCGTATGTCCTTGCTTCCCTCGGTCTGGCGCCCTCCAGAGGGGCAGAGACCCCGTCTGCCTCAGCCTTTATTCCCCTCACCCCGAAGCCCCCCGCCCTGGGCTCTGGCCGCCTGCGTTCCGGCCCACGGGGGCTGACCCCCAGCTCCTTGTCCTGCAGAGAGAGACTCTCGCGAACACGAGGAGCCCACCACCTCCGAGATGGCCGAGGAGACCTACGCTCCCAAGATCTTCCGGCCCAAGCACACCCGCATCTCCGAACTGAAGGCCGAGGCGGTGAAGAAGGACCGCAGAAAGAAGCTGACCCAATCCAAGTTTGTGGGGGGAGCCGAGAACACCGCCCACCCCCGGGTCATCTCCGCACCCGAGATGAGACAGGAGTCTGAGCAGGTGAGTCTCGAGGACTCGCTCAGGACTTTTGGCCTTTCCCTCTATCTAAACAGGCATCGGTGGCAGCAAGAGACACTTAGACTAGACTCCGCAAAGGACCTACCTCCAACCCTGGTGGCTCAGTGTAGGACACGGGAGGAGAATTCCCAGAGCTTACATTTGTAAGGAACACAGGCATGTCCGAGTGAGCGGGACGAGAGACAGTACTTATCCAAGAAAAGTACCTCTTGGGCACTGTGGCTCTTGCCTGCCATCCCAGCATTTCTGTAGGCCGAGGTGGGAAGAATGCTTGAGCTCAGGAGTTCGAGACTAGCCTGGGCAACACAGCAAGACTCTATCTCTACTAAAACATAAAAAATTAGCCAGATGTGGTAGTGCGTGCCTGAAGTCCCAGCTACTCGCGAGGTTGAGGCAGGAAGATTGCCTGAGACCAGGAGGTCAAAACTGCCGTGAGCTGTGATCACACACTGCACTCCAGCTTGGGTAACAGAGTGATACCCTAACTCAGAAAAAGAAAAAAGTGCTTGCCAGTCCAGCGACCGCACGCCAGGTGGTGCAGGAGTCCCGGTGCTGGATCTGGTCCTAGGCAGAAGCTGGACATGCTCCTAGAGCCTCCAAAGACGGGCGCCTCTGGATGTCATTTCTCAGCATGATAGAAAAGCTGAAGATGGGTGGCCTGGGAGACCAAAGGAAAAATGTGGCTCTGCCCTTGGTCCAACGTGGGCTTTGCACACTCCCAGGGCACACAGCAGGTGAGAGGAAGGACAGATCCTTCGTAGCAGCTGATTAGAACCAAAGGTGGTGACTTTCCTCCGCGGTCCCTTGGGTTCCCATCCCCGGGCCGCATGTCTGTACATCTGGGTGTTTCCTGGCTCTCACACGCTTGTCCCCACAGGGCCCCTGCCGCAGACACATGGAGGCGTCTCTGCAGGAGCTCAAAGCCAGCCCACGCATGGTGCCCCGCGCCGTGTACCTGCCCAACTGTGACCGCAAAGGATTCTACAAGAGAAAGCAGGTACAGCCCCAGTCCCAGTTCCCTTGCTCAGACGGCTCCTGAAACAGCCCCTGCCCCTTCGCAGCAACTTGGATGGACTTAGAGTCCATCACACTCAGTGATCCATCACAAAAACAAAGATCAGAGTACCATATATTCTCACTCATCTGCGGACCTTGAACAATTGCCCTAAGACTATAAGAAAGGGATCGGCAGTCGAGGGAAACTGCCAGGGGAGGGAGGGGCACACCTCTTCAACAAGGGTAGCTGCATAATGCACATATGAACATTATGAACATGTGTATACCTAACCTTAAAATGTACCCCACATCTATAAAATAAAATAAGGCCAGGCTCGGTGGCTCAGCCTGTAATCCCAAGCTTTGGGAGGCCGAGGTGAGTGGATTGCCTGAGCCCGCGGGTTCGAGAACCTCCTGGGCAACTTGGCGAGACCTCATCTCTACCGTAAATCAAAAAATTAGCCAGGCGTGGCAGCGCGCACCTGTAGTTCCAGCTACTCGGAAGGCTGAGGCGGAAGGATCGCCGGAGCCCAGCAGGTCGAGGCTGCGGTGGCAGGAGCAGCCACTGCACTCCAGTCTGGGCGATAGAGTGAAACTCCAACTCAAAAAAAAATTTTTAAAAAAAAAATAAAGGGATTGGCAGTTGAGGGAAACTGCCAGGGGAGGGAGAGGCACACCTCATCAACAAGGGCAGCTGCATAATGCACATATGAACATTATGATCATTTGTATACCTAACCCTAAATTGTACCCCACATCTATAGAATAAGATAAAAACAGCCCCTGCCAGGAAACTCCACCTCAGGCAGGCACCTGAGATCTCTACCGTTAACAGTTTAGGGTTTCCTAAACCTCCAAGACTCACGCACACGCCACAATCATGATTCTGCCTCACCCCTCCTATGCTGTCGTCTACTTAACTTTTCACAGATCTGCCATCTCTACGTGAATTCACTGAAGGAGAAAACTTGCTGATATCACATGTTGCTTGTATCCCTTAAATGCTTTTCTGGTGTTCACATGCTTGTGCACACACACTTCTCTAAGACGCATTTTCTTTGCATACCACCTGAAATCATTTCATGTCCCTTCCCAGTCAAGCCACCCCTTGGGCAATGGCTCTTAAACTTCCGAGAGTATCAGGTTCCCTCGCAGACTTGTCAAAGGACGGGATGACTGGGCCCAGCCCTAGAGGTTCTGGCTAGTAGATCTGGGGTGGACTCTTAGGACTTTGCGTTTCTAAAAAGCTCCCGGGTAACCTTGATACCACCTGAAGGGCACCACTAGTATGAATTTATTTATTTATTTATTTATTTTTTTTGAGTTGGAGTCTCACTCTGTCGCCCAGACTGGAGTGCAGTGGC
>NW_007098464.1:15722-16421 GCF_000164805.1 Carlito syrichta | reverse complement strand
CGCCACCGCAGCCTCGACCTACTGGGCTCCGGCGATCCTTCCTCCTCAGCCTTCCAAGTAACTGGAACTACAGGTGCACGCTACCACGCCCGGCTAATTTTTTGATTTATTGTAGAGATGAGGTCTCGCCTGCCCATGCGGGTCTCAAACCCGCGGGCTCAGGCAATCCACTCACCTCAGCCTCCCAAAGGCGCGGGATTACAGGCTGAGCCACCGAGCCCGGCTGGGGTTCCATTTCTATAAGTACAGTGTATATCCTGATACAAGGAGCTGCTATAAGTACAGTGTATATCCTGATACAAGGAGCTGAGGAGAGCAAAGGAAGCACCCAGCAGACTGGGGATCACGGGAGGGAAGGCATCTCCAGACAAGACTGAGGGTGGCTAGGAGAAAGCAGAGGGACAGGCAGCCAGAACTCAGTCTGCTACACACATGAAAACAGTCAGTTGAGAAGCCTTGGTCTAGAACTCAATGCTCTGAGGTCTGTGTTTTCAAAATGACTGCACCGTGGGTTCACTCAAATGAGGGAAAAGAGATATGGTTGATCTCCTTCAAGTCTCCGGAGTAGCATGGTCCACTACATAAAAAATAGTAATAATAAAAGAATGGGGATTGTGGTAGGCATAGTATTTGCCCTGAAAATGTCCACATCCTAATCCTTGGAACTGTGTAACCTTATATGGGAAGGGGGACTTTGCC
>NW_007098464.1:10431-15702 GCF_000164805.1 Carlito syrichta | reverse complement strand
TCCACTCACCTCAGCCTCCCAAAGGCGCGGGATTACAGACTGAGCCACTGAGCCCGGCCACTAGTAAGAATTTAAGAGCCAGATCGCCTTGGGACAAATCTTGACTCTGTCACTTTCTGACTGTGTCCCATTACCCTAATCATTTAATGTCCCAGTGCCCCTAAAGTTTCTTGTAAAATGGAGAATTACGTACCTACTGGGCTGGTTGTGGTGGCTCAGGCCCATAATCCCAGCACTTTGAGAGGCCAAGGTGAGAGGATTGCCTGAGCCCATGGGTTTGAGATCAGCCTGGGCCACTTGGTCAGACCTTATCTCTACAGTAAATCAAAAAATTAGCCGGGCGTGGTGGCACGTGCCTGTTTTTCCAGCCTCTTGGAAGGCTGAGGTGGAAGGATTGCCTGAGCCTGGCAGGTTGAGACTGCAGTTGCCACGATTGTGCCACGGCACTCCAGCCTGGGTGACAAGAGTGAGACTACAACCCCCCCCAAAAAAAACAGTACCTACCTCACAGGAGCATGAGAAATAAGTGATTCATCTTTGTAGGGCACTTAAAAAAGGACCTACTTTATACTAAGTGTTCATTGTTGTCTGGTACATGATAAAACTGCATAAATGATGTCTCCTATCATCATCATTATTATTCTTATTACTATGGTTACTATCAGATCATGTAACTCTCTTGAAAATCCCCAGAGGGTACCAGGTTGTGGAAACCCAAATGGGCAACATTAAAAACGAGACCGGGCCAGGCTTGGTGGCTCAGCCTGTAATCCCAGCGCTTTGGGAGGCCAAGGTGAGTGGATTGCCTGAGCCTGTGGGTTTCGAGACCCGCCTGGGCAACTTGACAAGACCTCATCTCTACAATAAATCAAAAACTAGCTGGGCATGGTAGCGCACGCCTGTAGTTCCAGCTACTTGGAAGGCTGAGGCGAATGGATCGCCAGAGCCCAGCAGGTGGAGGCTGAGGTAACCGGGAGCGGCCACTACACTCCAGTCTGGGCGACAGAGTGAGACTTCACTCAAAAAAAAAAAAACGAGACAGGGCTGGGCTTGGTGACTCAGTCTATAATCCCACCATTTTGGGAGGCTGAGGCAAGGGGTTGCCTGAGTCCTCAAATTCAAGGCCAGCCCGGACAACTTGGTGAGACCTCGTATCTACAATAAATAAAAAATTAATCGGGCATGGTAGCATGCTTCTGTAGTTCCAGCTACTTGGAAGCCTGAGGCAGAAAGATCTCCTGAGCCCAGCAAGTCTATGCTGCAGTGGCCATGAGCATGCCACTGCACTCCAGCCTGGGCAACAAAGTGAGACTCCAACTCAAAAAAAAAAAAAAAATTAGACTGTAGGGGCTAGCCGAGCACGGGCCGTCTAACTTTGCATTATTCCCTGGAACACCAGAACCCAGGGGCTGGGAAGAGGCCCCTTGACTCCCTGAGGACGAGAGTCTATGTTGCTGGGAGGAAGAGGCAGGACAGGTGGGCGTAAAGCCTGGAGGGGCCGGGGCCTGTCCTCACTGCCTCTTGCCCTACCCACCCCCAGTGCAAGCCCTCCCGTGGCCGAAAGCGTGGCATCTGCTGGTGTGTGGACAAGTACGGGATGAAGCTGCCAGGCATGGAGTACGTGGACGGGGACTTTCAGTGCCACACCTTCGACAGCAGCAACGTTGAGTGACGCGTCCCCTCCCCGCCCTTCCCTCGCCCCCTCCCACCCCCAGCCCCGACTCCAGCCAGCGCCTCCCTCCACCCCAGGACGCCACTCATTTCATCTCATTTAAGGGAAAAAAAATAATCTATATATCTATTTGAGGAAACTGAGGATCTCGGAATCTCTTGCAAGGGCTCCACTTTTGAAAATGGCGACAGCAGAGACACAGAAAGCTAAGGAGACCCTCCCCCCCTTCAAACGGTTTTCTTTTTTGAGGCGAGTTGAATAAGCAGAGAAGGGAAGAGAGGAAGGATGCGAGGAAGAGGAGGGAAGGAAGCGTGAGTGTAGAAGAGAGGGAAAGACGGATAGAGGCATGAAAGGAAGACAGGCAGGCGGACAGGAAGGAAAGGCGTTGGGACCCGGGCTGCGCCCGTCTTTCGCGTCCAGCCCCGGCCCGGGGTCAGGAGAGGTTTGGGCAAGAGAAGGTGTAGCCTGAGATGTGGCATTCGATGGCACCCTTGGAGTTTCCCCCAACTGGGTCGGTCAGGGGGAGAAAGGAAAGGGCACAACCCGCCAGGGTCTCCCCTGGATCTGCCTCCTCCTCTGGCCAGCAGTGTAGACGGCTGGACCCCTGACCTTCCTCTCCTCTTCCCCCGGCGGAGCGTTGTCTCTCTCCCAAATTCACAGAAACGAAAATGCATTCCATTCCTCCGAAAACAAAGCGAATTTACAATTGAGTGAGATTAGCTAGGTAGGTTTTCCTAAGCAGATATATGAATATTAAACATGTGTGTAGATTTCACTCCCCGTGCAGACCTTTAGAAATCCATACACGCCCCGCTGTCGGAAAGACGTGCCCTTCTGGGGTGACTCCAAAAACGTGCTGAAGCGTGCGGTTTCAGCCCCTCGTTACTTTGGGTTCACAACTAGCTCAGCAGCCTCTGTGGGGGAGGTTAGGCTGAAAACCAAGGGGGCTTGTATTTATCTACAAGGCTCCGTATAGTCATATATAGACATGTACCTCTATTTTTTTTCCTTTGTTTTTTTCCTTCTTTCTTCCTTTCTTTCGAAGGTTTGCATTAACCTTTCAAAGTAGTTCCTATGGGGGCATTGAGGAACTTCCTCATTCTGGGAAAACCAAGACACCCCATATTCTCCAATGACAACCCATAGTCCCCGTTTTGCCTGCCCTTATGGTCAGGGTTTCCTGAGCTCTTTGTGGGGCCCGGTGTCAGATTTGAGAACAGTCCCCAAAGATCCAGGCAGACGCCAGCACTCCGTGGTGCCCACATCGCGCACCCTAGAATATCCCACTTTAGTCTTCAAACCATCAGGAAGTAACTGTCTCCGGACACCACACCCAATGAGCCCGACAGGTCCGAGTCTGACCCGTGGGTCCTACCTAGCCTTTTCCTTTCATCTGGACAGAGCCTGCGCTTCAGAAGCTTCTCTCCGTCTCCATGCCAGCAGAGCAGGAGAGAGAGACTGAAGGGAAAGGCGGCTAACAGGGAGACGGTGTGAAGAGGCTTAACGCACAGGGAAGCAGTTAAATTGGTTGTTCAGGCCAGAGTAAAGGGGATGGAAGGTCAGGGGGCTGAAGGGACGGCCATTCTAGTGTCAGAGAAAAGCAGCCCCCATTCTAGTGTCAGAGAAAAGCAGCAGAAAGAGAGGCAAGCCAATAGAACCTTCCTTAGCTTCCCCACCAGATTTGCCTTCTGGGATTCTGGAGGAAGGAGGGAGAAAAAAATGGGGGAATGGGTTGTAAAAGAGAAATGAGCCTGTGGCCATACCACCCCAAAGGCACGCAATCTGGTCTGATCTTGGACGCCAAGCAGGGCCAGGCCTGGTCAGTACTTGGATGGCAGAAATGAGCCCAGTTCAGGCCACAGAGCCACGAAAGGCAGGTAACTCGAGGTGGGTCCTGTATTTTAGAAGCTGGACGGGAACAAGGGCCAGTAGACACCAGCTGTGCTTTTGAAGGGACAAGACTGTGTACCCAGAGGCCCACCGTCAGCCAGCAGTGAGGGACGGAGGCCCAAGAGTGCTGTGAGCTCTTCCTCCACTCTGACCAGCCCCTGCTTCCCCCTGCAGTGGGGATGAGAGGAAGGCCCAGGACAACCTGGGCATGCGTGCAAACAATCCCATTCTGCCCTGACCTCTTCAGCCCATGGTGGGGGGACCTTGCGGCTGTCCTCTAAGGCTGGACTCAGCCCACCAGGAAAGGGGGCTGGGACACTGGCTGGCAGAGGAGACCACTTCTCGCTGCGGACACCGCCCTCTCCACACCTTCCTGAGACATGGTGCAGTGGAGAACCACCCCCAACACCGAACTTGGAGCTACGAAGAGGGGTGGCAAAGAAGCAAACGTATTTCTACTCATGGAAACTGTCTCGCTATGAAACTTGGGGGCTGCCTCCGACTCCCCCGGACAGGACAGTGGTTGGGGACGGGAGAGGTGCTCAGCGCTCATGAGAGGAAGGGCCCCCCGGGGCCGGCAACTGTGAGGACTTACTTGACCTGCCAAGTCGGCACACCCCACCTCTCTGCACAACTGTCCCCCAACCCGACTCACATTTCTGTGTGTCTTAGGCCAGTATCCTAAACCCTTCCACGCCATGCTTCCTTCTGCCCATTCTTCCTTTGGCTCTTGAGCAGTTTCTCACTGGGATCTGCCAAGTGGATACTGGGGTGTCATTCCCCCTAAGAAAAGGCTGAGCCAGGAACCGCAAGCTCCCCCTGCTCCCACGCCTGAGCCTGATTCTTGAGAGAGGCTGTCTCTTTCCCCCCACTGTGTGCTGGACTGTGAACGGGCATCTGCCCCTTACATTGGCTCTTGGCTGTCAGTCACAGGTGGGGGACCATGGCCTGACACGTGGCCTCACGAACCCAAACCTGGAGGGTCTCCCTGCCCGCACCAGGTCCTTCTGGGCATCTGGTCACTCCCTATAGAAGTTGGGCCTTCTTGGACAGATGGGACTCAGCTTCCCAAGCGGAAGGTCCAGCTGGGCCCAGGGTGGAGAGACCCTGGGAAGGGAGTCACTGAAGGAAGACAGAGCCTCCTATCCTTGGCAGGGTGGAAGGGAGGCAGGTTTAGGGTGGTGTGAGCAGGTCACCTCCTGAGCAGGAATCTCCCTGCCTCTTTCCAACTATCTGCTCACCTACAGGCCCTGGACAGTGGATAATCTACGGCTCCAGGCTGAGGGGTGCCCAGCCCCCCAGCCGAGAAAGGTCTCTGCCCATCCCCTATTGACTCCTCCTCACTTGAGCACGGGGAAGGAACCTTGCCATCCCCCACTCCTGCCAGGTGATGGAGAGAGGCCTAGCCAGGACTGACCCTCCAATCCCGGCCTGCCCTGACCCGCCAGGCAAAGCAGGGAACCCGGGAAGGAAGAGACGGGACCGTTTCTCTGACAGCCAGGCCTCCACAGACAGGCCTGGGGACATCCACCCCACCCGGGGGAGAGGGGCAGGGGCAGGAGGCCCTGTGTGATCACACCCCTCCTCCCTCGCCCCATCTGCCCCCCGCCAGGGCTATCCTCCTCTGGGGGGTGAGCCTCAACCATCCTGCGCCCGCCACCCAGCTGTCAGCGCGCGACAGGGCTGCCACGGCAACCGCCACACTCCCC
>NW_007098464.1:6409-10411 GCF_000164805.1 Carlito syrichta | reverse complement strand
CTGGGCAGTACCCACCCACCCACCCATCCACTCAGCCCTGCCCCCGAGAGGGCTCCGGTTCAGGACAGAACATCCGAGAGGAGGGTACCCAGGAGAGGAGACCTCCCGTCTCAGAGTGGAACTGTCCAGCTTCCAAGAGAATAGAGGCTCGGTTTTGCAAAGTGGAGGGACAGGGAAGGAGGTTTCACCCACCGGCAGCCTGGGCCTTGTACTGTCTGTGTTTTGAAAACCACTAAAGTGCAAGAATTATTTTGCACTGTTTCTCCACTTGTTTTGTTTTTTCTGTTTTGTTTTGTTTTTGTTTTTCCTTTGAGGCTTTTGTTTCTTTTTTCAAACATACTTTCTTGGTTTTCTCATGGAGTATAGAGTTTAGCCGTTTCACAGACTCTGGGGCCCTCTCCTTACGTCCTTTTGGATGGGGAAAGGGAAGATGAGGCGGGTCCGAGGGGAAGGGGTCCCCAGCCTCCCTTACCCGTCCACCCCACGTCTCTGGTCCCCGGTCACCGCCTGAGTCTCATCTCCAGCATCGTCACCGCCACACAGTAGCCCACACGGATAGCACAGTTGTCAGACAAGATTCCTTCAGATTCCGAGTTGCCTACCGGTTGTTTGTTTGATTTTGGTTTCTTTTTTTTTTTCTTTTTTGAAGACAGCAATAATCACAGCACATATTACTGTAGTTCTTGATAGTTTTACATACGTACATACCATAGCTCTATTCTCTCCTCTCTTTTGTTTTCAACTTTTTTTTTAAGATAAATAAATGCTCATAATCGTTACTGGTGAAAAGGATAGAAAAATAACTCAACAAACAATATCAGTTTGTGAAAAACAAAAAGCGGGAAAAAAAAATCACCTGAATGCGGAAGAGCTCAGCTCCTGTTTAGCATTTTGTACTTAAGGAAATAAAATTAAAAAAAAAAAAAAAACACAGAGGATCTCTCACGTTTTATTAAAAAGTGAAGATTGCTGTATGCTATTTATTCAACTTATAATTTATGTTACTCCTTGATCTTTGTCTTTTGTCATGACAAAGCACTTATTTAATAAAGTTATGCATTCAGTTAGCTTGCGTCGGCTTCCTGCAAGGGCCCAAGGCGGCAGGCAGAGGGTGCGGTGAGCACCCAGGGTCCTGGTCAGCCCCCCGCCCAGAGGGGAGGGAGAAAGGACCCCAGCGAGGCTGGGCCGAGAGGCTTGCGCCCTCCAGAAAAGATGCCATCCTCACACACAAGTCCTCCCACCAGAACCCCTCTGGTGGCCCCTGCTCCATTCGTTCAAAAGCCACAACGATGCCTGACCCAGGGCAGCCTACTTAAACCCCTCTACCCGCCACCCGCCCACCTCCCTTGCCTCATGGGTAAAAACCGTAGAGGGTGCCGGCCATGGTGGCACAAGCCTGTAATCCCAGCACTTTGGGAGGCCGAGGTGAGAGGATTGCCTGAGTCCAGGGATTCGAGACCAGCCTGGGCCACGTGATGAGACCTCGTCTCTACAATACATCGAAAAGCGGGCCGGGCATGGTGGTGCACGCCTGTAGTTCCGGCTACTTGGAAGGCTGAGGCCAAGGGAGCACCTGAGCTCAGCAGGTGGAGGCTGTGGTGGCCGTGAGCATGCCACTGCACTCCAGTCTGAGTGACAGAGTGAGACTCCAACTCAAAAAAAAATAAAACCGCAGAGGGTGAGGATGTAATTCATTAATGTATACAAAGGCTGTAGGACAGTGAGCATTCAATACGAATTACAATGCTACTGCTCTGACCATTGCTATTATTGGCATCTTTTAATCTCAGCCCCTTGCTTGTTAAAAAAAGTGGCCCTGGGGCCAAGCACAGTGGCTCATGCCTGTACACCCAGCATTTTGGGAACCTCGTCTCTACAAAAAAAAAAAAAATTACTGGACATAGAGGCGCACGCCTATAGTCGCAGCTACTCGGGAGGCTAGAGCAGGAAGATTGTCTGAGTCCCAGAGGTCAAGGCTGCAGTGAACCATGATCATGCCACAGCACTCGGGCCTGGATGACAGAGTGAAACCCCAACTAAAATAAATATTATAAAAGTGGCCTTGCTAGGTGCAGTGGCTCACTCCTATAATCCCAGCACTTTGGGAGGCTGAAGCAAGAGGATTGCCTGAGCTCAGGGTTCAAGGACTGCCTGGGCAACTTGGTGAGAAGACCTCATCTCTACAACAAATCAAGAAAAATTATTCGGGCATGGTGGTGCACGCCTGCAGTTCCAGCTACTTGGAAAGCTAAGGCGAAAGGATCGCCTGAGTCCAGCAAATTGAGGCTGCGGTGGCCATGAGCGTGCCACTGCACTCCAGCCTGGGTGACAGAGTGAGAGACTCTGACATACAAAATAAAAATAAAAAATAAGCCGGGCTCGGTGGTTCAGCCTGTAATCCCATGCTTTGGGAGGCCGAGGTGAGCGAATTGCCTGAGCCCGCAGGTTCAAGACCCATCTGGGCAACTTGACAAGATCTCATCTCTACAATAAATCAAAAAAATTAGCCAGGCATGGTGGCACATGCCTGTAGTTGCAGCTATTTGGAAGGCTGAGGCAGAAGGATCGCCGGAGCCCAGCAGGTCGAGGCTGCAGTGGCTGGGAGTGTGTCACTGCCCTCCAGCCTGGGTGACAGAGTGAGACTCCAACTCGAAAAATAAAAATAAAAATAAAAAATAAAGTGGCCTTAATCCACCTTTGGGCACATGATGTGTTCCTTCCCCCTGGAGAGGATTTTAAGGAAGATATTTCTAGAACTTCCTCAGGCGCTTATTCCAGTGCCTTGTTAGCTCTGGACTCCTGGGACCCTCTGGCCCAGGTGGGTCCTCCCTGGGGCTCCCACCCAGCCCCCACTGCCGTGCGTGCCCAGTCAAGAGGGAGGCTGAGTGGAGAACCCTGATTCGAACACTCCAGTGCTTAGCGCACAGTTCACACCCCCTCCTGCCTTCTGCCTCAGTCACCTGCTGCCTTCCTGGCTCCCGGGCCCCTTCCCCTTGGGTTCTTCCCCAGTTCCCCGAGGTCCCTCTGAGTCCACAGAGCCATCAGCACCCTGTCCCTCAAGTGTCCCACGGGCTGCACCCCACAGGGTCTCTTGGTTCACTGGCACAGCTGGGACATCAGGGCGGCAGCTTCTCCACTCTACCCAGCTTGACAGCAGAGGCCTCTAGACCCTGGGTGTCCTGCTCCCACTGAGTCACTGAGGGCATCCCGCCTTGCCCTGTCCTTTCTGGGATTGCCCATCAGCCCGGGGTTCCCTTAGGTTTGTAGAGCTGAGGGGGGCGGGTGCCCACGCTGCTCTCTGGAGCCACCAGTGCCCAGCAGTGGAGGTAAAGACTGAGGGCAAAAAGGATGTGTGCGGAGGTGCAGAGGGCTTGGGGGGACAGGAAGAGGGACCCCGGGGGAGGCCTGTCACGTGGCACCACCCACCCTGAAGCCTCTTGCTTCTCCGTGGGAAGCTCCTCATCCTGCAATCTCCACCCACTGCCAGGAGGGGTGTGAACCAGGTCTTTCTCCCCACTGCCCCTCTTGGGGGCTCCCTTCATGCCCATCCTCGCCCACCCCACTGCGGGCCCACTCCCCAGTGCCGCCTCCTCCTGCCCTCATTTACCACTCCCTCCTGGCATCCCGCAGCCCTCCAGGATTCTGCCTCTCCCTGGGCTACGCCGCCCCTTGTCCCCCCACCAGCCTCCATGGTCACCGGGAAAGCCCACACAGCACCTGAGCAACTGCAGGACTCCCCAGGGTCCCCCAGGGAGTGAGACTGACAGCAGCCTGGAAGAGTGCGGAGGCCCCGGCCCTGTCGGTGGTCAGGCTTCCCCTCCACCCACCCAGCCACACGCTCCGAGCCTCGGACCCCAAAGAACTCCACATCTGAAACCTGAAAATCCCACTCGCCCACTCCAGTCGCTGCCTCCTATTAGAAAGAGAGAAATGAGCTGGGCTCGGTGGCTCAGCCTGTCATCCTGCACCTTGGGAGGCTGAGGTGAGTGGATTGCCTGAGCC
>NW_007098464.1:5710-6198 GCF_000164805.1 Carlito syrichta | reverse complement strand
AGCCCAGCAGGTCGAGGCTGCGGTGGCTGGGCGCGGCCACTGCACTCCAGTCTGGGTGACCAAGTGAGACTCCAACTCAAAAAAAAAGAAAGAGAGAAATGGAGCCAGAGAGCCGCAAAGATGGAGTCCAAGAGAGCAATGGTCCCCAACCTTTTGGGCTTCAGGGATGGGTTTCGTGGAAGACAATTTTTCCACAGATGGAAGGGGAGATGGAGGGTTGAGGGAGGGTGAATCATCGGACATTAGATTCTCATAGGAGCGCACAACCCACTGGGCGCGGTGGCTCACGTCTGTAACCCCAGCGCTTTGGGAGGCAGAGGCAAGAGGAATACCTGAGACTGCAGGTTCGAGACCAGGCTGGATAACTTGGCAAGACTTCGTCTCTACAATAAATCAAAAACTTACCGGGCGTGGTGGCGCACGCCTGGAGTTCCAGCTACTTGGAAGGCTGAGGCAGAAGAATGGCCGGAGCCCAGCAGGTCGAGGCT
>NW_007098464.1:1367-5664 GCF_000164805.1 Carlito syrichta | reverse complement strand
AAGCGTGCAACCCAGATCTCTGGCATGCACGGTTCACAATAGGGTTTGCGCCTCTATGAGAATCTAATGCTGCCACTGATCTGACCAAAGGCAAAGCTCACTAGCCCCCTGCTCACCTCCTGCGGTGAAACCCAGGTCCTAACAGGCCACAAGCCAGGGCTTGTCGGAGGCCCTGGGGTTGGACCCCTGCAGTAGAGAACGAGAGCCTTCAATCCATCCCCCGTCTCTGGCTCTGCTTCTCTCCCTAGGAGTTCCAAGTCCACAGCATCCTTGACGGGGTTTCCCTGCCTGGCAACACCTCATCCCCAGGGAAGCCACACATGAGCAGGGTCCTCCCTGCTGAGCCCTGAGGGGGTCAGGGTGGTGGTGCCACTCTTGTGGGCTGACATCCCCACGGAATCCCTGGGCTCCGCGGGCTCAAATCCTGCCTGGAAAACCTGTTAAGGGTCCCTAATCAGGTCGTCTCCCCCCATAACTCCCTCATATCTACAACGCCTTTGCTCACTCTGGGCAAATGCCCTGGCCTTCTACCCATCAGAGAAAACCAAGACCAGCAGGCAAGAATCTCCTCGTCGCTACCATAAATCAAAACATTAACCAGGCATGGTGGCACACACCTGCAGTTCCAGCTACTTGGAAGGCTGAGGAGGAAGGACCGCCTGAGCCCAGAAGGTCAAAGCGGTGGTGGCCATGAACCTGCCACTGCCCTCCAGCCTGGGCAATAAAGTGAGACTCCAATTCAAAAAAACAACAAAAAAGCCGGGCTCGGTGGCTCAGTCTGTAATCCCGTGCCATTGGGAGGTTGAGGTGAGTGGATTGCCTGAGCCCGCGGGTTCGAGACCCGCCTGGGCAGCGAGACCTCATCTCTACAATAAATCAAAAAATCAGCCGGGCGTGGTAGCGCATGCCTGTAATTCCGGCTACGGCTACTTGGAAGGCCGAGGCAGAAGGATCGCCGGAGCCCAGCAGGTCGAGGCTGCGGGGGCCGGGAGCGGCCACTGCACTCCAGTCTGGGCGACAGAGTGAGACTCCAACTCAAAAAAAAAAAGAATCTCCTTATCTTCGCATCTTCCTCATCTTTGCATCCCTGCCCCAACAAGCCGTCCACAAAACCCCCAGTCGGGTTCCATCTGCTCCTGTGTCCGTCCTTCTCTGTTCCCAAGGGAGAGCCCCTTCCTTTGCTCTCCCCACTTCCCTCGGTGTTGGTGACGAAGGGGAGAGGAGGAAACGGGAAATAATTCGGGAAATTACTCGCAAACGGACCTGAGGCAACGTGCTCAGGAGCCGCATGTCAGGGCGGGGGTGAGGAGAAAGTCAAGGGTGTCTTCTCCACCCAGTGTCCCTCGGGCAGCTCACATTCAACATGTGCAAAGGTGAACTCGTCCTGTAAGGTCATCATGGAATCCTGTGCCTGACCAAGTTCAAGATCAGTCACAACAATGAAACATGACACCATCCTCCACTGAGTCATCCCTCTTTCTTCTCTTCCCCTTGTCATCCCTCTCCTCTTCCTCCCCTGTTCCTCTCCTCTGTTTGTCACCTCAGAGAATGGCAACACAGCCACCAGCTGTCCAAGCCTGACACCCAGGCACCAGTCCTGGCTCCTCACCTGTCCCCTGCACCCAGCCGGCCACCAGGTCTCAGGAATCAGCGGCCTCGTGGGCAACTCTCACACTCGACCTGCCTCTCCGTCTCCCTGGCTCTAGTTCATGCAGATCACCCTGGCCTGCCAAGCCTTTCGTCATGAACGGCGTAGTGACCGTGGACACCTGCACGAGGCTGGGGACACGTTTGGTGAAGGGAGCAGGCAGACAGAAGAGGGGTTGAACAGGAAACCAGAGCTCATCAGGAAGGACCTCTGGTGTCTTGCTGAGAGTTCGAGCCTGGGTGACAGAGCAAGACCCTGTCTCTAAAATTATATAAACCGGCCGGGCTCAGTGGCTCAGCCTGTCATCCCAGCACTTTGGGAGACTGAGGCGAGAGGATTGCCTGAGCCCGCAGGTTCAAGACCAGCCCGAGCAACTTGGCGAGACCTCGTCTCTACAATCAATCAAAAATTAGCTGGGCATGGTAGCACGCGGATCCCTGCAATTTTTCCTGTAAGGATGTTCCACTCGCTCCCCTAACGTGCCTCGACCTCCATGCCAGACACCTCAGTGGCAGTCCAATGACACCCATCCTCTGCCTAACTCCCTTCCTTGATAAGTCTTCGCTTTCAGACCAAAGTTCAAATCTCTCAGCAAGACACCAGAGGTCCTTCCTGATGGGCTCTGGCTTCCTGTTCAACCCCTCTTCTGTCTGCCTGCTCCCTTCACCAAACGTGTCCCCAGCCACGTGCAGGTGTCCATGTTCATTGCACAGTTCATGACTAAAGGCTTTGTAGGCCAGGCGTCATGACTCACACCTGTAATCCCAGGACTCGGAGAGACCAAGGTGGAAGAATGCCTTGAGGTCAGAAGTTCAAGACCAGCCCGGGCTGGTTCGAGACTCCGCCTCCACAAACAATAAAATGAAATAAGTGAGTTGGGCATGGTGGTACACTACTTGTAGCCCCAGCTACTGGGGAGGCTGAGGTGGGAGGATTGCTTGAGCTCAGGAGTTCGAGGCTGCAGTGAGCTATGATTGTGCTACTGCACTCCAGCCTGGGTAACAGAGCAACCCCCTGTCTCAAAAATATATATAAATCGGCCAGGCTCGGTGGCTCAGACTGTAATCTCAGCACTTTGGGAGGCCGAGGCGAGTGGATTGCCTGAGCCCGCAGGTTCGAGACCTACCCGGGCAACTTGGTGAGATCTCGTCTCTACAATAAATCAAAAATTAGCCGGGCGTGGTGGCGTGTGCCTGTAGTTCTGGCTACTTGGAAGGCTGGGGCGGAAGGATCACCTGAGCCCAGCAGGTCGAGGCTGCAGTGGACGTGAGCATGCCACTGCACTCCAGCCTGGACGACAGAGTGAGACTCCAACTCGAAAAAAATCCATTTATATATGTATTTATATTTCTATATCCGCACACACATGCACGCACATTCCTCCAGTCTTCTCCCCAATTTCCGCTTCTTCCTTACAACTCTGTCTTTGCAGCCCCGAGACGCCTTCCCTAACACACACACAGATATCCCTCCTAATACTCACAGCACCTCCGTTATCCCGAGGGTCTGCACTGAGTTCTGAGGCTGCTTCCTTCTATGAGAATATCGGCCCTTCGGGAGAAAAGCCATCGTCTTTTGCCTCTTCACGTCCCGACACCCTCACACCGAGCCTAGGATATGGCGAGACCTACATTAGGGCAGCACTTACTAGATGGCAGAGATGATTTTAAAGTCGCAAAGCTACTCTTGGAGACAGAAATAGCCCCAGTAGGCCAGGCGTGGTGGCTCCAGCCTGTAATCCCAGCACTCTGGGAGGCTGTGGCGAGAGGATTGCCTGAGTCCAGGGGTTCAAGAGCAGCCTGGACAACTTGGAGAGACGTCATCTCTACAATAAAAATCAAAAAATTAGCTGGGCATGGTAGCACACGCCTGTAGTTTCAGCTACTCGGAAGACTGAGGCGGAAAGATCGCCGGAGCCCAGCAGGTCGATGCTGGAGTGTGCCACTGCACTCCAGACTGGGCAACAGAGTGAGACTCTGATTCAAAAAATAAAAATAAATAAAAATAAAACAAGGAGCTCCATGTTTTCACTCTGCCCTGGGTCCTACACATTAAGTCACCATTCCTTACACAAGAATCACACAGAAGGCGCGTCTCCATGCAGATTCCCAGGTCCCTTCCAGAACTTCTAACGTAGAAACTCTGGGATAAAGCCGGGCTCAGTGGTTCAGCCTGTCATCCCGCGCCTTTGGGAGGCTGAGGTGAGTGGATTGCCTGAGCCTGCGGGTTCGAGACCCGCCTGGGCAGCGAGACCTCATTTCTCCAATAAATCAAAAAATCAGCTGGGCATGGTAGCGCGTGCCAGTAATTCCGGCTCCTCGGAAGGCTGAGGCAGAAGGATCGACGGAGCCCAGCAGGTGGAGGCTGCGGGGGCCGGGAGCGGCCACTGCACTCCGGTCTGGGTGACAGAGTGAGACTCCAACTCAAAAAAAAGAAAGAAAGAAAGAAAGAAAGAAAGAAACTCTGGGATAGATCTGTAGTAACAACGTCTCGGATTGACTCATTCTGAACTCCTCTTAAGAGGCACAGACTCCAAGGCCCAAGGTGCGTGCAACTGCAGTTCCTGGTGCTGCCACACTGTGGCAGTATAGCCCCAGTGTTTGCCAACGGCCAGGCTTTAACTTTTTTTTTTTTTTTTTTTTTTTGTTT
>NW_007098464.1:800-1347 GCF_000164805.1 Carlito syrichta | reverse complement strand
GCGGGTTCGAGACCCGCCTGGGCAGCGAGACCTCATTTCTCCAATAAATCAAAAAATCAGCTGGGCATGGTAGCGCGTGCCAGTAATTCCGGCTCCTCGGAAGGCTGAGGCAGAAGGATCGACGGAGCCCAGCAGGTGGAGGCTGCGGGGGCCGGGAGCGGCCACTGCACTCCGGTCTGGGTGACAGAGTGAGACTCCAACTCAAAAAAAAAGAAAGAAAGAAAGAAAGAAAGAAAGAAAGAAAGAAAGAAAGAAAGAAAGAAAGAAAGAAAGAAAGAAAGAAAGAAAGAAAGAAAGAAAGAAAGAAAGAAAGAAAGAAAGAAAGAAAGAAAGAAAGAAAGAAAGAAAGAAAGAAAGAAAGAAAGAAAGAAAGAAAGAAAGAAAGAAAGAAAGAAAGAAAGAAAGAAAGAAAGAAAGAAAGAAAGAAAGAAAGAAACTCTGGGATAGATCTGTAGTAACAACGTCTCGGATTGACTCATTCTGAACTCCTCTTAAGAGGCACAGACTCCAAGGCCCAAGGTGCGTGCAACTGCAGTTCCTGGTACTG
>NW_007098464.1:0-529 GCF_000164805.1 Carlito syrichta | reverse complement strand
AGCAGGCGAGGCTGCGGTGGCCGGAAGCGGCCACTGCACTCCAGTCTGGGCAACCGAGTGAGACTCCAACTCAAAAAAATAAAAAAATAAAGTGACACGGTTCGTCCCAAGTGGAAGTTCTGCTTGACATCTTCAAGAGCCCCGTCCAACCGGCCATCTCCCCACAGGAACCTCGGCAAGGTTTCTAGGTCACACTACACATCACTTACGTGGTTCTTGTGGCCTAGAGCCACAGCGAAGGTTCTTACCACCCATACAAGCCCCCTCTTTGGCGGGTTTAGAGTACAGGAGCGCTGGGCTACCCACAAGAGATTGTGGCAACCTCAGAAGCCCTCTGCAAAATGTTCCAGAAGTTGGCAGCTTTGGGGTATGAAGTCTGGCAGAGGGCTGACCCAGCAATGGCCCCATAGGGGTCCCCCCATTGTATACAGTCCTGTCGTTTTCAAAGCCCTCCGCACATCCACAGTCTCACATTGATACCATCTCGTTATTTGAGGCTGAAAATCATTCCCTTTTTTTTTTTTTTTTT
>NW_007098463.1:0-528 GCF_000164805.1 Carlito syrichta | reverse complement strand
TTTTTTGAGTTGGGATCTCACTCGGTCACCCAGGTTGGAGTGCAGCAATCCTCCTGCCTCAGCCACTGAGTAACTGGGACTACAGGTAGTGCCACCATGTCCAGCTTTTTAAATTTTTTTTGTAGAGATGGCATCTCACTATGCTGCCCAGGCTGGTCTCGAACTTCCGGGCTCAAGCAGTCCTTCCACCTCAGCCTCCCAATGTACTGGGATTACAGGCATGAGCCACCACGCCTGTCCCATTTTCAATTTCCTACCTTCGAAATTGTAAAATAATAAATTTGTGTTGCTTTAAGCCACTAAGTTTGTGAAAATTTGTTACAACAGCATTAAGAAACTTTTGCACAGGTAACAAGAAAGGAGAAAGAACGACCAGTGCAAGAGATCAAGAACTGAAAACAAGCCGGGCTCGGTGGCTCAGCCTGTAATCCCATGCTTTGGGAGGCCGAGGTGGTGGATTGCCTGAGCCTGAGGGTTCGAGACCCGCCTGGGCAACTTGGCGAGACCTCATTTCTACAATAAATCAAA
>NW_007098462.1:0-539 GCF_000164805.1 Carlito syrichta | reverse complement strand
TGGAGCTTAAGCTCACACAAAGTATACGTACACACACTTAAAAACCTATTACAAGGTTGGGCGTGGTGGTTGAAGCCTGTAATCCCAGGACTTTGAGAGGCTAAGGTGAGAGGATTGCCTGAGCCCAGGGGTTTGAGACCAACCTGGGCAACATGGTGAGACCTCGTCTCTACAATAAATCAAAAAAGTATCCAGGTGTGATGGCGTGTGCCTGTGGTTCTAGCTACTTGGAAGGCTGAGGCAGAAGGATCACCTGAGCTCAGCAGACTGAGGCTGCATTGGCTGTGGGTGTGCAATTGCACTCCAGCCTAGATGACAGAGACTCCAACTCCAAAAATTAATAATAATAAGTTTTTTGGGTTTTTTGAGTTGGAATCTCACTCTGCTACCCAGACTGGAGTGCAGTGGCCACTCCTGGCCACCGCAGCCTTGACCTGCTGGCTCTGGCGATCCTTCCACCTCAGCCTTCCAAGTAGCTGAAACTACAGGCGCGTGCTACCACGCCCAGCTGATTTTTGATTTATTGTAGAGATGAGGTC
>NW_007098461.1:0-531 GCF_000164805.1 Carlito syrichta | reverse complement strand
TTACCTGCTGCTCACCTCCTGCTGTGGGGCCTGGTTCCTAACAGGCCACAGATTGTGGCCTGGAAGTTTTAAAGTGCTTTTGGCCATTCGTATATCTCATTGAGTAAACAACATTTGTTCAGATGTGTTGCCCATTTTTAAATTGGAATGTTTGCATTTTTATTGAGTTGTAAGAGTTCTTTAAATTTTTTCGATGTAAGGCCATCAGTATACACATACTTTAGCATCTTTCCCACTCTGTAGGGTTTTTTTTTAACTTTCTATATGGTGTCTTTTGCAAAACAATTGTTTCTAATTTGATGAAATCCAGTGTATCTCTCTTTTGTTTGATTGCTTATGCTGTTGACGTCCGATGTAAGAAATTCTTGCCCAATCCGTGATCACAAAGATTTACTTCCATGTTTTCTTGTAAGAGTTTAATGGCTGCACTAATTTTAGATCTATGACCCATTTTGAGTTAATTCTTGGATATGATGTGAAGCAGGGGTCAAATTAATTTTTTTTTTTTTTTTTGAGGTGGAGTCTCACTCT
>NW_007098460.1:0-561 GCF_000164805.1 Carlito syrichta | reverse complement strand
GCCTCAGCCTTCCAAGTAGCTGGAACTACAGGTGCATGCTACCACGCCCAGCTAAGTTTTTTGATTTATTGTAGAGATGAAGTCTCGCCAAGTTGCCCAGGCAGGTCTCAAACCCACAGGCTGAGGCAATTCAGTCACCTCGGCCCCCCAAAGCACGGGATTACAGCCTGAGCCACCGAGCCTGGCATAACAAGAACTTTTAAAGAAAACAGTTAAACATGAACGCCTGGAGCAGAGTGGTGTGGCCCTGTCCCCATGGGAACCGTTTTACACCAAGATGGTGACCACATGCATAGCCTGTCTCACTGTAGAACGATCAGTGATCCATTTCTGTTTTGTCTCAGAAGTTCAAAATAGAGTTAATTCCTTTCTGCATCCCCAGCAAGGTTTCTGGCATGCAGTAGGTACTTAACTAGTGCCTATGATTTTGTGATGTGTGGGGATCTGGTTCTTGCATAATGACTGAATCTCTGCAGATGTGACATTGTGTGGGGATGGGGCATGTGCATGCCTGTGTGTGTGTGTGTGTGTGTGTGTGTGTGTGTGTGTGTGTGTGTGTGT
>NW_007098459.1:0-697 GCF_000164805.1 Carlito syrichta | reverse complement strand
GTTGGGGTCCTCGCGGGCGGCGCGCAGGTGGCTCCGTCAGACGCCGGCGCGGCGCTCCCCAAGATGGCGTCCATGCGAGAGAGCGACACGGGCCTGTGGCTGCACAACAAGCTGGGGGCCACGGACGAGCTGTGGGCGCCGCCCAGCATCGCGTCCCTGCTCACGGCCGCGGTCATCGACAACATCCGCCTCTGCTTCCACGGGCTGTCGTCGGCCGTGAAGCTCAAGCTGCTGCTCGGGACGCTGCACCTCCCGCGCCGCACGGTGGACGAGGTGAGGCGGGCGGCGCCCGAGCCCCGAAGCCGCCCGGACCCTCGCTCGCCTCCCCTGCCCTTCCCGTCCTTGCCCGGCGGCCCAGCCTCACATGCCCCTCCCCTCCCCTGTCCCACTCAGCAGCCTCTCCATCCCCGCTGCCCTCACGCGCTCCCGGCTCGCCCCCCACGTCCTTCCCCGCCCTTCCGAGCCTCCGGGCACCTTACGCTGTCCGTCCTCGGCCCCCGGGGAACTCTGCATCCCAGTGAGTGGCTACGTGGGTCTGCTTCTACCGCAGCCCTCCCACCCCAGGACCCTCGCCTGCCCCTCAGGTGCCCCCTCGGGAACAGTCCCAGCCCCCCAGGGCCCTCGTACCGTTCGGCCCTCCCCTCCGCGGGCCCCGCCCCCCGTCATTGCGGTCCCCCGAAGCCCTCCTCCCCCCGGC
>NW_007098458.1:0-522 GCF_000164805.1 Carlito syrichta | reverse complement strand
TTTCTTTCTTTCCTTCCTGTCTTTTCTTTTTTTGTTTTTGGAGCCGGAGTCACACGCTCACAGCTACTGCAGCCTCAACCTGCTGGGTTCGGGTGATGCTTCTGTCTCAGCCTTCCAAGTAGCTGGAACCACAGGCACGCACCACCACGCCCAGTTATTTCTTTGATTTATTGTAGAGACGAGATCTCCCCAGGTTGCCCAGGCTGGTCTCAAACCCCTGGGCTCAAGCAATGCTCTCACTTCAGCTTCCCAAAGTACTAAGATTATAGGTATAAGTCACCACACCTGGCCCTAGGAGTTGACTTTCTAGCCCTGGGCTTTCCAATACAGGAGCCCCCACCACGTGTGAGCTACTGGCCACTTGAAACGTGGCAAGTGTGACTGGAGAAATGAATTGCAAACTTCATTCCTTTTAATTCACTTTAAATAGCATCATGAACCGGGCTTGGTGGCTCAGCCTGTAATCCCACGCCTTTGGGAGGCTGAGATGAGTGGATTGCCTGAGCCCGCGGGTTCGAGACC
>NW_007098457.1:0-539 GCF_000164805.1 Carlito syrichta | reverse complement strand
CAGGTGATCTTTCCATCTCAGCCTTCCAAGTAGCTGGGACCACAGGCATGCGCCGCCACTCCCTGCTAATTTTTTGATTTATTGTAGAGATGAGGTCTCGTCAAGTTGCCCAGGCTGGTCTCGAACTGCTGGACTCCAGCAATCCTCTCACCTTGACCTCCCAAATTGCTGGGATTACAGGCTTGAGTATCTGAACCTGGTGATAGAATTCTTAAATTAAAAAATTCATTTTTACTGGCATTAAGGACCTCTGATGATTAATTCAAACTACTGTTTTACTGAGGACACAGATATGCTGAGCTGTTACAACCAAACCAAGTTCACTGTTTTTGGCTATATAACTGAGTGACTATAGAAAGCAAAATTGAGTTACTGGGTTTTCAAACACTAAACTAATGGACTTTCTTTCTTTCTTTCTTTCTTTTTTTTCCCCCCTCTCCTCGCCCCCAACTACCGGACTTTAAAGGAAGTTTAATTTATATATATATATATATATATATATTTTTTTTTTGAGTTGGAGTCTCACTCTGTCGCCCAGA
>NW_007098456.1:99820-174408 GCF_000164805.1 Carlito syrichta | reverse complement strand
GGGCGCGGCCGGCGGACTGTTGGGACTCCGTCCTCCTGCGCGCTTGGGCCTTCTCCGGGCTCTTCTGCAGGCTCCCAGGGGTCGGCAGAAGTTACCGCCCAGGCCGTTGGGCTTTCTTCCGGCAGAACACTTGGATTGAGAAAGCCAGTGAGGACGGAATTCGCTTGAAGAATGTTGAGAGCGCGCTTCTGGGACTTCAACTTCAACGCTGCCTGTTTTGAACGATTTCTTTTCATATAAGGGGTTGCAGAAACTTAGAAGCCTGATCCATAAAAAGGCACTTTGCTTTTTCTGCTTTCTGAAGCTCATTCTTGATTAGGTCTGATTAATAGAAAGTTTGATTTCTTCACAGAGAAGTAGCTTTATTTTTTCTCGTTCTAAGACGTTTAGTTGTGTGTGTTTGGCTCGGTGTGGTTGTAGCAAAGCCAAATTGTGGCCTCCGCTTTATTTTAAAATTGCTACTCCTGTTTTTACAGCACAGAAAAGTACTTGTAGCTCAATGCTAGAATTTATCGTTTCATTTATCCCGTACATACATTATCAGATAGAGGTTACATAAACTCGTTCACACCCGGCCTGGGGCATCATTTTGAAAATACCTTTCTTGATGTAACTTTCAGTGATGTCTTCTTTATTTGGTAGTTAGGGATTCTTTTTCTGACCCCTGTGTGGGCCTCTCTATACTTCGGTATTTCTCCAGACGACAGTTTATGGTAATTAAAATGTTTGTTTAACTCGTACTGTGACAGAGAATGTAGTTGAAAGAGTAAGAGGTTTGGAATCGCCAGCCTGGATTTGAATCCAAGCGTTGCCACTCTGTCCTTTGCCTACCCTCAAGGAATTTTGTGACCTGAGAGATGTTTCTTAATTTTTCTCAACCTCCATTTCCTTATCTGTAAAACTGGGGTAAGCCCATCTACTTCATAGGGGTGCAAGATGAGTCTCGAGCACCTGAAGGATTCCACTCGGGAGCTCTTCACCTGATGCTTTGCCTGTGGGACCTTGGGCAGGGTTCTCCTCCTCCACGCTGTGCTTTTCCTTGCTGGTAAATGTACAGTAGCTACTGAGAATGTGGGGATTACATACATCAATACACACTAAATGCCAGGCATTTTACAAGCCCACCTATTCTTTTTAACAGTGTGTATCACCACTTTTTAATACTCTGGGCCAGAAGTTGAAAATCCAAAGGTGAGTTGCACGGTCTTCTCTCTGCCGACTGTGTCCTAAGAAAGTAATCAAAGAAAGAGATCGCCTTGATGAAGTAAAAGGGAGTATATTTTTTATGCTTTCAGTTTTGCTTTTTGAACAAGTAATTCTTTCAGGAGGTGCTTAATTCAGAACATAAGAAATATAATACTGCAGGATGGTCTGCATTGTTTTGCCCTGTGACCCAAGTTTTACCAGTTTGTTATTGTCTTTTCGGGGATATTTTCTTCATATACAAGTGACAGGCATGTGCTCTCCCCCCTTTTTACACAAATGGTAGCACATTATATACGCACCGTCCTGTGTCATGTGCCCCCCTGTAATGTTGGCTTAGTAATTGGTTTGTATCATGAGAGCGACTTTATTCTTTTCGTAAATTTTGAGGCATTTCATCATATGACTAGGCTTGTATCTATTAAGCAGTTAGTGAACTGATTTTATTTTTAGGTCTTTTAACTGAGGGACTCTGTCGTGTCTTTATTTCTCTAAGTGAAAATATTTCACTTGAGAAATATCAAGTAGTTCTTGGCAGGAAGTTGTCTTTGCTGTGTCTCATTTCCTTTTTAGCTTTACTGTTTTGAGAGTTTTAGGCTAGGCATTGTGGCTGACGCCTGTAATGCCAGCACTTTGGGAGGCTTAGTCAGGAGGATTGCATGAGCCCAGGAGTTTGAGACCAGCCTGGGCAATATAGTAAGGTCTCATCTCAACCAAAAAAAAATGTTAAAAATTAGCTGGGCATAGTGGCACATGCCTGTAGTCCCGGCTACTGGGGAGGCTGAGGTGAAAGGATCACTTGAGCCCAGGAGATCAAGGCTGCAGTGAGCCATGATCGTGACACTGCACTCCAGCCTGGGCAATAGAGTGAGACGCTCTGCCTCAAAAAAACAAAAGTTTCAGTAAAGTGATCAAGGTGTACATGAGGAGGCAGGCAATCTGTGTGAGGGTTAACTCACAAAGTTAATTCAGTCTGAATTTAACTCTTGTTGAGGTTTTTGCAGCCTGAAGACTGCTTCTTTTAATTATTATTTTGACCTAAAACGTTTTTGTAGTTGTCTTTCAATGAGAAAGAACATTTTTTATAGTCCAGTCTTTTCTTATTGTAAACAGTCAGCTTGTGGGATATTAATTACCCAGTGAGCCTGGTCAACAGACTAGATTTCTCCCTGCATTCTTTTTTCTTTCTTTCTTTCTTTCTTTTTTTACATGCAGAGGGTGCCAAAAAAAGTATACGCTTTAAGAAAGGAAAAAATTGTAATACTCAATATATACCAATAACAAAAGACGAATACAAGTCATGTTTGACTTCTGCAATTACAAGAGGTGCTCAAAGTGTTTACTGTCAGCGTCCAGATGCTTCTGAATACGGTGAAAATCTCTTAACATCACTTAAAATGTGTATGCATTTTTTGGCACCACGGTATTCATTAACTTGCTTGATGGCTTTTTAATGTCTCTTAATGTAATTGTTAGTGAGCTTTTTTTTTTTTAATGTAAAAAAATAGCGAGCTTCACCTATGTGGTCTTCTACTGAGATGATAAACTTTACTGCTTGGGTAATCTTTTCCTGTGAAAGTCCTTGGTCTATGAGTTGGACCAAGTAATCTATATTTCAGCTAAAGCATGAAACAAGTTTCTTACCTTTCTGTTTGTTCTTCTTCCTTGACTCTTCAAAGCAGCCTTAAGCTACAGTGATTTTAAAAGTACATGCTGTTAATGTATTTATCTTGAAAATAAACAGACTAGAAAGTTCCTTTACATTGATTAAACTCAGGAAGTGATAACTAATGATAAGAGTAGCAGGGTCACAAATAAGTCTCCTGGCTTTAAAAAAAAAAAATCATTAAAGCTATCATGGTATATTTCATTCTTTGTATGCCCAAGTTGATAGTTACATGTTGTGATCATATGTGCTAAAATTTTTAGTGTAAGAATATTATCTTACTATTATTTTTGAGACTTTCTAGTATTTGGTATTAAATGTTACTATATGCTGTTTTTACCTGCTAAATATTTAAAATGTTGCCGGCTTGGTGGCTCAGCCTGTAATCCCGTGCTTTGGGAGGCTGAGGTGAGTGGATTACCTGAGCCCGTGGGTTCAAGACCCACCTGGGCAACTTGGTGAGACCTCATCTCTACAATAAATCAAAAAATTAGCCAGACGTGGTAGCGCACGCCTATAGTTCCAGCTACTTGGAAGGCTGAGGTGGAAAGATCCCCAGAGCCCAGCAGGTCAAGGCTGCAGTGGTGGGGAGTGGCCACTACACTCCAGTCTGGGTGACAGAGTAAGACTCCAACTCAAAAAAAAAAAATTTTTTAATGTTTACAAAGTACTTACCTATATAGGTGTGGTGGTGGGGTAGATAATTGAAATCTATAAGGAAGAAAAATTTCCTTCTGGAACAGATCTGTGAGCTACCAGAGAGGTAAATGATCCCTCTCAGTGTCCTGGAATCATCAGGGAATTGTTCTTGGGGTGGAGGTGAAGATCTCTGAATTAAAGCAACACACTGATTATGTGAAAGTGGCTGTTTGTTATTCCTCTGTCAGTTTAACATATATGCTAGATCAGTCATTATAGAAAAGCCTAACGCTGTTCCGATTGCTGAAGTCGTAAGAAGAGTGTTTCTAAACTTACTCCACACTGTCCTATCTGTAAATGTGAATTTTTCAAATGAAACCTGAGTAAGAACAGCTATCTCCCATTAATATATGCACACTTTTGTCTCACCTCCTGTTTTGCTTTGTTTTGCTTTTTTTTAAAACTCCTCCAGACAAGGCCCTATGAAGATATGTTTTGCAGGTTGATGGCTCTTATCAGAAATGCTTGGGACCAGAGTGTTTTGGAATTCAGAATGATTGCATATATACACATAATTGACTGTTTATGGATGGAACTCAAGTCTAAACGTGAAATTTATATATGTTTCATGTATATGTTATACATGTAGCCTGAATGAAACTTTATACAATATTTTGGATAATTGTGGGCATGAAACCAAGTTTTGCCTGGGTTGCAAACTGTCAAGGTCAGGTGTGGAATTTTCCGTTTGTGGCATCATGTCAGTACTCAGAATAGTTTCAAGTTTTTCATTTTCAGATTAGGAATACTCAATCTGTATTATATCTTGCCCATATTTTTGCTTGTTTTTGGGCTACCAAAAAGGGGAAAAAAGATTATCTATCATGTTCTGATGTTTGTTCTAACAGATAAGAAGGCAGTATCTCTAGTGATGAAAAAGTATCTATAATCTTACATATACATTCTACATTTCCAGTGGTGGAAAATGTATCTAAAACTATATATTAATTGTTTTTGTTTCTTGAGTCTAGGTATACAAATCTCAACTTCTTAAAAAACAAAACAAAAAAGCAGTAGGCCAGGTGCAGTGGCTCCCACTGTGATCCCAGCATTTTGGGAGGCCAAGATGGGAGGATTGCTTGAGCCCAGGAGTTGGAGACCAGCCTGAGCAACATAGCAAGACCTCGTTTCTACAAAAAAATAAAATAAAAAATTAGCTGGGCCTGATGGTACACAATGGTCCCAGCTGAGGCAGAAGAATCACTGGCTCCTAGGAGGTCAAGGCCATGGTAAGCTGTGATGGTGCCACCGCACTCTAGCCTGGGTGACGGAACGAGACCTGACTGGAAAACTAAAAAAACCCAGCAGTACTCCTTGATAAACTTATAAATGCCCAAGTTGCCTTTTCTTTGGGCTGAAGCAAGGTAAGTAATAAAAGAGCCTCTCACAAGTGGCATGAGCTATGTGAACAAAGGTGAAAAGGACCTATCATTTTTCGTCCTCCTTTTGGATTAACATGGGATCTCTAAGAAAGTACAGTTTAGAGAGAAAGAAGTCTGAGGGATGAATGGTGAGTTTTTCTGAAAGGAGAAAAAAATGAATGACATTTGGTTGGAGAAGAAACGTTAAATGGGAAGTTAAAATAGCTGAGTAGTGACCTTGTTCGGTGTAAGGGGTGAGTCTGACAGTTGACTTACACCAGTGATGATAGAGAAAGTGTCTTTCCCAAAGATCAGTGAATCTTCTCAAACCAAAGACAAATTTCTTTCATCAATTTCAAGTGTACTTCCAATGAGCTGAGTATCTGCATGTGAGTTTCTGGCTGTAATTATATGATAGTATTAACGTAGCTAAAATGGTCTGTGGCCATACCACCCTGAACATACCCAGTCTTGTCTAATGTAACTAAGATGTTTGTTAATTTAGCCAGGGCTGAATAATCATAATTTTTGAGGGCTGTTAATTCCTGTTGGTGTACGTGGTTGACAGTGGGAGACTCAGAAATATCTCGGTTTTCATCACTGAAGTGAAAATTATTGCTTATTCTGAACTATTTGTACTCTTAAAGGTATCAGCAGCAGATTTATTGTTTTCTGTGACTAGTAATAGTAATATCTTGGCATATGTACTATGTTTATCAATCTAATCATTTACTCAGTGAACATTTATAGACCACTGACTTCATTGAAATACAATGGTGAAATACACCTAAGAAGATTTATCCAGTTAGGTACTTATAAAAGTGATAACTAGATGTTAAATGAAGATCATTCTAGTTGCTCTAAGCAGTAGAGCCTAAGTATGAGGCTGCTACCCAAAAAGAACTTATGTCATAATGGAGATGATGAAATGGTGTAAGAATGATGTATACGTGTCAGAGTGTCAGTTTCCACTGTTTTGGAGGGCTGCAGAGTTCGCTGTCTTGAACTCTATACAAGGAGCTCAGTAAGGAAACGTTCTGTGGGGAAAACAGACTTTAAACTGGCTACAGAAGAGCTTGCATCAGTGGAGATAAAAGGGAAAGCACCAACAAAATGTCCTTATGCAGTGAGTAACTGTGTACATGTATCTACCATGCAGGAGGCATGAGAGTCAGGAAATCTGCATCTCAGCCCAATTCATCGTCGCACTTCTGTTTACATCTTACCTTCTCCCATGGAAGACATGGCAGTGTGGTGAACTCGATGTGTGCCTAGGTGGGTGACAGAAGGATTCGGTTAGCTGTAAGTCTATGTTGTGAGGAAGCCGAGTGAGGGAGAGAGTTTTACGTTTCATCTGGGAGGAGGTAAGACGTAAATAGAAGTGAGACGATGAATTGGGCTGAAATGCAGATATCCTGACTCTCATGCCTCCTCTGTTGTAGATACATGTACACAGTTACTCACTGCATAAGGACATTTTGGCGAATGGCAGACTAGACAGTGGTGGTCCCATAGATTATAACGGAGCTGTGTTTGTGGTGATGCTGGCGTAAGCAAACTTAGGATTCAAGAAAAGCCTCAGGCAAGTCCTTCAGGAGGTGTTCCAGAGTTTGTCATTACAGGAGACACAGCTCCAGGTGGCTCCAGGTGTGTTGCTGTGCCAGAAGACCTCCCGGGGGACAAAACATGGAGTGAAGACAGTGGATCCTGACCAAGTGTAGGCCTGGGTTCCTGTGTGTGCTTTTGTCTTAGTTTTTCACCAAGAAGTTTAAAGCATGAAAGAAAAAAGAATATTTTGGTACAGAAGTTTGTATTTAAGTGCTGATTACAAAGTCAAAAAGTTTTAAAGAATTGAAAAGTCGGGTCGGGCAGGGTGGCTCATGCCTATAATCCTAGCACTTTGGGAGGTGTGAGGATTGCCTGAGCCCATGGGTTTGAGACCATCCTGGGCAACTTGGAGAGACCTTATCTCTACAGTAAATTAAAAAATTAGCTGTCATGGTGGCGTGCACCTGTAGTTCAAGCTACTTGTAAGGCTGAGGCAGAAGGATTGCCTGATTCCAGCAGATCAAGGCTGCAGTGGCCATGAGTGTGCCACAGAACTCAAAATCTGGTTGACAGAGTGAGACTCTGACTCAAAAGAAAAAAGAATTGAAAAGTTAATACATTTTAAAAGGCAGTAAGCTAACGTTAGTTTACTTTTGAAGGATTTTTTTTTAAAAAAAGAGTGCAGCCTAAGTATACAGTGTTTAGAAAGTCCACAGTAGTGCACGGTCATGTCCTAGGCCTTCACACTCACTCACCACCATCCACTGACTCACCAGAGCAACTTCCAGGCTTGCAAGCTCCCTTCATGGCAAGTGCCCCGAACAGGTGGACCTTTTCGATCTTTCATACTGTGTTCTGACTGTACCTTTTCTGTGTTTAAGTATGTTAGATACACAAATACTGTACTTACCATTGTGTTACAGTTGTTTACAGTATTCATTACAGTAACATGCCATATGGCTTTGCAGCTTAGGAAGACTAGACTACAGCTAGTTGTGTAGTGGGCTACATTGTACCATCTAGGTTTGTGTAAATTCACCCTAGGATGTTCCCGCAGTGACAGAATCACCTATTGACACATTTCTCAGAATATAGCCCCAATGAGTGACACTTGACTGTATATATAGTGCAGTTAAAAATTGGACATCGTAATGGTTTTTTTTTGAGTTGGAGTTTCACTCTGTCACCCAGGCTGGAGTGCAGTGGCACGCTCATGGCCACCCCAGCGTTGACTTGCTGGGCTCTGGCGATCCTTCCGCCTCAGCCTTCAAAATAGCTGGAACTACAGTCAAGCGCTACCACCCCTGGCTCATTTTTTGATTTATTGTAGAGATGAGGTCTCACCAAGCTGCCCAGTCTGTTCCCGAACCTGTGGACTCAGTCAGTCTGCTCACCTCGGCCTCCCAAAGTGCTGGGATTATGCGCCTGGCCACAGATTTCTTTTTAAAATAGCTTTATTGAAGTATAAAATTCATATACCATGCAATCCACCCATGTGGTGTGTACAGTTCAGTGGTTTTCAGTGTGTGCACAAAGTTGTGCATCTGTCACCCCAGCCAGTTTTAGCACATTTTTATTACTCAAAACATAAACCCCTATATCCTAGCCATCACCTCCTAATCTCTCTACACCCCATCTCTAGGCAACTACTGATCTACTTTCTGTCTGTAAATTTGTCTCTTCTGAACCTTAAATATAAGTGGAATCATACAGCATATTGTCCATTGAGATAAAGTTTATCCTTGTTGTACATAAAAACAGTATTCATTTTTATTGTCAAATAATAGTCCATTTTAAGGACAAGCAACATTATATTCATACATGAGTTCATGAACATTATGAATAGTGCTGCCGTGATCATTCATGTGAATATTTTTTCATTTCTCTTGAGTATACTTGTATACCTAGGAATGGAATTACTGGGTTATATGGAAACTATTAATATGTTAAACCATTTGAGGAGATGGCCAGGCTGTTTTTCAAAGTGACTGCACTTTTTTACATTCCCACAGCAGTGTATGAAGGTTCTGATTTCTCTACATCCTCACTGACACTTACTTGTCTTTTTCATTATAGCTATCCTAGTGGGTGCAAAGAGGTAGCTTTTTGTGGTTTTGATTTGCATTTCCCTGATGACTAATGATATCAAGCATTTTTTCATGTGCCTGTTTGGCCATTTAAAAAATATAATTAATAATTTAATTTCTCAATTTAAAAATGTGGGGCACAATTCAAGATTGGGGAGATAAGAGGTCCTCATGCAGGGAAAGTTTCGAGCTCCCTGGGGTCCCCTCTTCGCCTAGTTTGAGATTGGGCGCCTTTATTGATGCTATGTGTGCCCCCATCTTTCCCCCATCCCCTGGCAGTTTCCTGCGACTGCCAGCCCCTTTCTTAGAAAAGCGTTATGATAAGTGTTCAGGGTCCACTTATGAGTGAGAACATGTGGCACTCAGTTCTTTGCTTCCGTGATAGATCACTGAGTATGATAGACTCTAAATTCATCCAACTTGGCTATGAAGTCCATAGTTTTGTCCTTCTTTATGGCTGTGTGATATTCCATCATGTCTGTGTACCACATTTTTTTATCCAATCCACTTTCGATGGGCAGCATGGTTAGTTCTACGTTTTTGCTATTGTGCTACTGATGCAATAAACTCTTTGGGAAATTTTCTGCTCAGATCCTTTCCCCATTCTATTCTGGGCTTTTTGTTGTCATGGCTCTTTGTTATTCTAGATGCGGGGCCCCTCTCAGATGCTCCCATCCTGTGTGTTGTTTTTTCACCTTCTTGGTGGTGTCCTTTGGGGCACAGAAGGTTTAAGTTCTGATGATTTCCAGTTGATGTAATTCTCCTGCCGCTGTTTGTGTCTTGGTGTCATGCTTGGTATGTCATGCATTCTTGTCTAGTTATTATAGGCAATTTCACATGTCTCTGTGAATGCCCATGCACACAACACAGGATTTCTTTCTTTCTTTCTGGTTTTGTTTGTTTTTTAGAGTCTCGTTCTGTTACCCATGCTGGAGTGCTGTGGCATGCTCATGTCTACTCATGCCTACCACAGCCTCAACCTGCTGGGCTCTGGCAATCCTTCTGCCTCAGCCTTCCAAGTAGCTGGAACTATAGGCGTGTGCTACTACACCCGACTAATTTTTTGATGTATTGTAGAGATGAGGTCTCACCAAGTTGTCCGCGCTTGTCTCGAACCCCTGGGCTCAGACAGTTCTCTCCCATCTGCCTCCCAAAGTGCTGTGATTACAGGTGTGAGCTACCATGCCCAGCAAACAGGTATCATTATTTAATGAAAAGTAAAACCACTAAGGCATATTTGGAGTTATAATCTAACTCTCTCTGGTCTTCTCTTGATGTTCATGTTTCTTAGTTTGGAGTGACTGAAGAAGCAAAGATAAAAATAAGAAATGGCAATACGTTTTAATTTGAGCTACAGTTGTCCCTTGGATCGGTCCCAGGACCCTGTGCAGATGCCAAAATCCACAGATGCTCAAGACTCTTATGTAAAATGACATTGTGTTTGCACATAACCTATACACATCCTTCTGTATACTTTCTTTTTTTTTTTTTTTGAGTTGAGGTCTTACTCAAGTCACCCAGGCTGGAGTGCAGTGACATAATCACGGCTCACTATAGCCCTAGACTCCTAGGCTCAAGTGATCTTCCTGTCTCTGCCGCCCAAGTAACTGGGACTACAGCCATACATTACCACACATGGTTATTTTTTTTTTTTTTTTTTGGTAGAGATTAGGTTTTGCTATGTTACCCATACTGGTCTCCAACTCCTGGACTAAGCAATCCTCCTGCCTCGGCCTCCCAAAGTGCTGGGATTATAGGCATGAGCCACTGCACTGTATGCTTTGAATCATCTCTAGGTTACTTAAAATACCAAATGCAATGCCTACACATCACTTCATTCATGTGGATTCAGTGTGGTACTTGATATGCAACAAATACAACTTTTGCTTTCGCTTTGGGGGTCTTTGGGGGATTTTTTTCCCCAAATGTCTTTACTCTTCAGTTGGTGGAATTCATGAAGTCCAAATCCTTGGACAGACTCCCACTTGTACTATGTTTCGAGAGTGTATTATGAGAAAATTTATTATGACTATGAGTGTAGTATGTTACTCACAAACTCCACCATATCTGGGAAATTCACACTTACAACACCCACGAAGGGAGTTCCTTTCATTTTTTACAAACTGAGTTGAGCTGAGTGGGGAGAACGTCAGGTGTATGTGTGTTTTTGTAGCTCTGCACAGGAAGGCAGTCTTCATCCCTCTGTTGTAGTTTTCTCTATTTGTGAAGAAAGTTTTCAACGCTTTTGCTTTTTTTATGGTTACTAAATTTTTGTTTCTAAGCAGTTGAGTTTGGATTTATGAATAGTTCACTTGGAAGAAATATTTTAGCCAAGATCATGAAAAAAATGTTGGTTTTGTCATGTTATTAATCAGATCTGTTTCGGATTGCCATAAATAGCAAGCTTATGCTTTACTTTTTTCCATAATTCACTGTATTTTTATCATTTCCAAATAAAAGTTTATAGTTTTAAATTACTGTTTATAAATACTTGTTTCTAGGGACTTACAGTTAAACTGGTTATAATGATGAGCTTATACTTTTTGAGTTCTTTTGCATATAATGTATATTTTAACCTCTTTAGGCTGTAAACTCTTGAGGAAAAGGCTCTTGTTTATTTTCTACTATAGTTCTCATAGTTTTCAGCCACAACACCTGTTGCATAATATGCACAGAACATTTGTTTAATGAATGATTCACTTTTAGAGGGTCACAAACTTGAAGGATTAGAAACAATTCCCCTGTAGAGTTGTGCAGATTAAAGGAAGTGGATATACATGTTTTGGTCAGTTAAAACTTACCGAAATTACAGATTTTTTTTTCTGAGGAAATTAGATTCATTTTCCATAGCTTAAAAGGAAGGTTTTCTACTTTTGAGTTTTTGTTAACTCTGCTGCTTTACTAATATAGGACTTCACACCTCTGAAACATGAGAAATAGCATGAGATTGTGGTGATCAAAGACCTTATCAGAATCACTGCCAGCTTGTTAAAAAATAGTACACCTATCTGAAAGGTTGGACTTGATGTTGATTCCTTCAGGACTAAAGATGAAGATATCTGAACTTGAAACAAGTCTTCTATCAAAAGGAACTGAAAGGAAAATACTCTGTATGATACTGTAATGGTGGATACATGTATAATCCAAACCCACAAAATATGTAACACCAAGAGTGAACCCAGATGTAACAGAAACAAACAAAAACCCTTGTACATAGAGTCTGTGCTGTTGTCTGCATGTTATTGATCGGTTTTGTAGATTAGCTGTGGGCAGTTTTTAAATATAGTTCAGTATATCCTTGGTACCATTGAGTTCTTGGGCTTTTTTCCTTTGCGGGTTGACTGGTAAGCAAAATATAATTAAAGTGATTAGCATATTACATAATGGTCCTTGTCATCCCATTGCCAGATAGACACTTTTTGTAATATTGGTGGCTTTGTGGTGTGGCCCTGAAGTCTTGTGAACTTCTTTACATATCTCTGAACATCTCTAGTTTTCTGTCAGTGAAGTCGACTGAAACAAGAAGTCGACTTATTATTCCTACCATAACATTGCTGCCTTACTTTAGGAAAACTGAATTTTTGCTCTTCCATGTCTAATTTGTAAATGACTTACCAAGTGTATCATTTTCAGAGTTTAGTGCAAAACAACTCTCAAAATAACAAATGTTGCTTCATAAGCGTATTAAAGAAAATCACGGGGATATTCACTTCCCATTTGCATGTAGTGATGATCACATAGTTGCTTCGACTTTGTTAAGTAAATGTAATAGCAGGCTACCCATGTGTAACTTCAGGTGTGGTACCTGTTGCGTCTGGGCAGTTTCAGCACTGAACTCATGTATGAAGTGAACTCAAGATGTAAAGACAACCTTACTCTCTAGTCAGTTAAAAAAAAGTTTATAAAAGTAATTCTGTGTATGAGGTATATGCTTCTTGCTTTCCTCAAAAAATGAAAGCAAGCCGGGCTCGGCGGCCCAGCCCGTCATCCCGCGCCTTTGGGAGGCTGAGGTGAGCAGATTGCCTGCGCCCGCAGGTTCGAGACCCGCCTGGGCAGCGAGACCTCATCTCGACAGTCAACCAAAGAATCAGCCGGGCGTGGTAGCGCGCGCCTGTAGTTCCCGCTACTCAGAAGGCTGAGGCGGAAGGATCGCTGGAGCCCAGCGGGTCGAGGCTGCCGTGGCCAGGAGCGGCCACTGCACTCCAGTCTGGGCGACAGCGTGAGGCTCCAACTCAAAAAATAAAAAATGACATAAAATCAACTCCAAAAATCTGTTTAATAACACTTCATAGTTAGAGGTTTTTGTAAGATCACTTCTTTGAAAGCCTCAAAGTGTAAAGAGCTGTGAACATAGTATAATTAGGTGGGTGTTTGGAACAAAAGGGGAACAGGATAAAAACGTTATCATCTAAAATAAAGCATAGTGATGTTTGCTGCTTTGCATAGCAACAGTATCTCTTGGTGACCAGCTACATGAAGTCTTGTTTCAGAGCCCTCCTATAGTCTTACTTGATGGGAAAGAAGGCAAGTAAACTTTGTCAATACTTTGAACAGAAAAAAACAAAAAATTTCATTTGAGAAAGCACTGAAGCTTTGTAGTTGGAAGATACTGTACACCTAGTTACATATTCTGGGATGACTGTGCAGGGCGTTTCTATGCTTCAAATGACACTTTTGTAATTCACTTCTGTTAAATGCTTTAAGGACAGCATCTTTTTCATAGGTATACTACTTTTTTTTTATTAGTCGGAATCTCACTCTGTAATCCAGGCTGGAGTGCTGTGGCATGCTCGTGGCCACTGCAGCCTTGACCTGCTGGGCTCAGGTGATCCTTCCACCTCAGCCTTCCAAGTAGCTGGAATCACAGGCGACTGCCACCACACAGGACTAATTTTTTTTATTTATTGTAGAGACATGGTCTTGTCAAGTTGCCCGGGCTGGTGTCTAACTCCTGGGCTCAGGCAGTCCTCTTACCTCCACCTTCCATAGTGCTGGGATTACAGGCATGAGCCACTACACCCGGCACATGTTTCAAAAATAAATATTAAAGATAGTATTCAAACTTCCTGGTAATCCCAGAACTACAATAAATTATAAAATATAAATATTGAACTTAAAAAGTGTCTCTGATTTAAATCTAATAAATATATCAGGAAATTTGTTTTCTTACAAAATACAGAAAATAGTCTTTTTTGCCGAACAGCACCTTTGTGGTAGTGGTGCTTGGGTTATTTTGGTGTTTATTGTAATACAAAGAATTTATGAAAGCTTATAAACAAATTTTTACAGTTTCTTATGTTTTGTCTTACAAGTAATTTGAATCACAGAGTTAACTTCATATACAGCCTTTCTTGCCTTTTAATGTCTAACCCTTTGTACTCGAATGTTCCCTCTGAGAGGACATCGTAAATCTAGCAAAAAAAAATCTAGCTGTTCTCTCTCAGGGGACATAAAGGGATTGCTGGTGACTATACAGGACAAACTTAAGCCAGTGCAAATTTTTCTAGAATGTTTGTTTACCTAAAATTTTCTATTCAAATTGTACGAAAAAGCACATAAAGAGATGGAATATGTACTGAGATATACATTTTTAAAAATATCGGCTGTCATTAACAGAGAACGTGTGAAGTGCTTTCACAGTGATGCACAGAGCAGACAAGAAATTACATATTATTAATGTGGGAGAATGAAAGTAAGACTGCATTGTCTGCTCCAAGAGGAAAATACCGGGTCGAAGATGTCAAACAAATGACATGCACATGTGTCAGGGAGCCTGCAGTGCATGCTGGCGACTGTGTCACACTTTACTACATACTGGGGGGAAAAAGGTATAATGTTTTGTTTTGTTTTGTCATAAGTAAGTTCCATTATAGACCAGATAGCATTACAGTAGAAAAACTGGTTCCAACACTGCTGTTTTGTGTAAAGTCATATGTTTCTCAGGATTTCATTAAAAAGCATGGTCGAGTTGCTGGTAGGTGATCTGCGAGATGTCTCCGAGTACAAAGAGCTAGACTAGAGGCCAAAATAGGATTTGTCCTTCATTTACGGGAGAAAGATTTTGCTAGGAGGACAGAGGCGATTCAACTTGGTAAAGACGCCAATTTATTTTAGGTTAGTACATTGCCTATTCTGGCTCATTCCCCTAAAACATATATAACCTCACTTTGTTAGGGTGGGATAAGTCTAAGCATAATCTAGATTTTATACAGTTGAGGTCAATACGTGTTGAGGGGTGTGTGTACATACATGTGTCTGCATATAGCTTCTGAGTGTGCTTTTTGCCTGACTGACTTCGGTGGAGGTGTGCTGTATTTAATACCAGTAGACTGTTTGTAGTATCAGAGACTTCGAGCATTGCTTAATTTCCAGTATCGATTGCATACATCTCAGTTCTGCTAGATTGGACATATGCTAAAGATAAATGGTAAGTATTTCAAGGTTAATAACCAAAAAATAGACTGGGAAAAAAAGTAGAGAAAAATAGGCAGTGCAGCATAGTTACTGATTTTTGAAAAGGTTAAAGTCTTGTGTGACACCTGAACATTTTGCCAACTCCTATAGTAAATTAATCATAACACTTGAGAAAATCAAGACATCAAAGGTGTAAGACTGTGCTAGCAAGGCTTTCACACAGTTATCCTGCAAACTGGATACAGGCACCAAATAAGTTTGTGGAAACTATGGTGTGTCACATGTAAGTGTTTCTAGGTGTATTTCAGAGTACTTTTGGTAACATAATCTGACTGTGACAAACAAGATAGTCATTTAGTTTTAAAATCATGCCTTTGCGACGGTTACACTGGAGATTTTATGTGATATCCTTAAATCCCTGGAAATTTGGATTGGTCAGAGTTTAGGACTTGCTTGCTTCCTAGTGTACAGAGAAAGTTTCTTTTTCTTTTTTTTTCTTTTGTTTTTTTGAGTTGGAGTCTCACTGTGTCGCTCAGACTGTAGTGCAGTGGCCGCTCCTGGCCACCACAGCCTCGACCTGCTGGACTCCGGTGATCCTCCCACCTCAGCCTTCCAAGGAGCTGGAACTACAGGCGCACGCTACCACACCCAGCTGATTTTTGATTTATTGTAGAGATGAGGTCTTGCCAAGTTGCCCAGGCGGGTCTCGAACACGCAGGCTCAGGCAATCCACTCATCTCAGCCTCCCAAGACGCGGAATTACAGGCTGAGCCACCAAACCCGGCTTTCTTTTTTTTCTTATTTAGGTCATTTCTGTTTTTAAAAGTCATAGCATGCGCTCCATTAGTTATAAATGCATTATTTCTCCTTTGGAGTCAAAATTCATAATTCATTTCTCTGAATATTATCTCATCCTAAACAGGATGAAATTTGTCGTAGATTTAGGAGATTAAAAAGTTAACTAGGTTGTGGGGCAGATGGGCTTATTTTGCATAAACTTAAACTAGAATTTTGAAGATTGTAAGGACTGGAATACTTCCTAAAGATCAAAATATTTTAGGAAAAAGAACAAGGTGAAGATATATAGCATTCTTCCCTTTTGTTTAGTGATTATTAGGAAAAAAGTGGTGACTGGCTGACTTTCTTTGATGAGCTTTTCTTTGCAGTTTGATGAAGATTTGTGTTAACTTGCTATCGGTAGATAGATAAGGAAATAATAACTGCCAGAATTTGCCCCTGATTCAGTATAACTGTACAGATGTTGAGAAGGTGAATTTAAATGCTACTTTATCAATAAGGATTCAATGATTGGTCTTTATTATAAAACTGACCTCCAACCTTCCCAACTTTATTTTTCTGAGTACTTCCCACCATCTGACTTACGTGTTTTGCTTATTTACTTTTTCTCCCTAGCCCCCACACACTCAAATGTAAGCTTCATGAAGGCAAAGTTTTAAGAAATGTATTTTATTCGTTGCTTTATTCCCACTAGCTATTATCATTTGTCTTTTTTCCTTGCTCTCTATACAAAATCGAATACCAGCTACTGACTTTGTCATTTCTGGAAAGGCCTGAGCACAACCTTTGCTCATACCAGTTATTTAATCAGAGTTTTTCTTCCACAAATTTATCAGTACTGTCTTCATCCTTATTGCCTTCACCACCCTCCTGACTATCACAGACTATGTTCTCTTTTATGTATCACGGAAGCAGTAATTTGACACTTGCTGGGTTGTTTACCAAACCACATTGTAAACTTTTTAGTATCTTTACTATGGAAAGGGTATAGGACTCAAACAGCCTGTAATACTAGGCAACTGAGGTAAATTTCTTGATGCTGTCTTGGAAAACGGCTTTGTCTTCTGACGCTAAGCAAAAGGACTTCAGCATCCCGTGGGTCACCGATCACCTGCTTGACCACACTTTTTTACAGAATCGTAAAAACGAATCACTTCATATTAAATAGCATAACATTAGAGCCAGTTATTTTATTGTAACAATACTTAGCTTTTGATGAATATTTGGACATTGAGGAACTTACTTGTGGCAAAAAAATCAAAATGTTATATCTTTTATTTTTCTAACATGTCACTGGCATGCATTGCAAGTTCATTGATACATATTGTACAACAGTAATTTGCTTGATGTCTTCTTTTTTTTTTTTGAGTTGGAGTCTCACTCTGTCGCCCAGACTGGAGTGCAGTGGCACGCTCCCGGCCACCACAGCCTCGACCAGCTGGGCTCCAGCGATCCTTCCGCCTCAGCCTTCCAAGTAGCTGGAACTACAGGCATGCGCTACTAATTTTTGATTTATTGTAGAGATGAGGCTAATTTTTTATTTATTGTAGAGACGAGGTCTCGCCAAGTTGTCCAGGTGGGTCTCGAACCTGCGGGCTCAGGCAGTCCGCTCACCTCAGCCTCCCAAAGTGCGGGATTACAGGCTGAGCCACCGAGCCTGGCTGCTGTCTTCTACCTGGATGTTTTTTCACCTTCTCATTTTCTTCCTTCCACATTAATATGTAATTTCTTGTCCAGTCTCTGCGCCACTGTGAAAGCACTTCACACATTCTCTTTCTATGTTAATGCCAGCTGATTTTTTTTTTTTGTATAATGTCTCAGTATTTATTCTGTCTCTATTTGCTTTTTTGCGCAGTTTGACTGGAAAACTTTAAAGAAACAAACATTTTAGAAAAATTTACACTGGCATAAGTTTGTCCTGTGTAGTCACCAGCAATCTCATTATGTCCCCTGAGAGAAGGACATCTGAGTGGTTTGCTAGATTTACGATGTCCCTTCAGAGGGGACATCTGAGTGCAAAGGGTTAAACTGTTGAATGACTCTAACAACAGCAGGACTGGAGCCACATTGTGAGAAAGACACAATGTTCACTATGTGAAAGAGAGGGTCATCATTGGATAATATTGTCTGGTCTTGTAGCATTTTTTAAGTACTGGTAGTAATCTCAAGTTGTAGAATCTTTATTGGATAATAGTTTGGTCTTGCAGCATATTTTTAAAGTACCGTCAATAATCTCAAGTTGTATTTCATTCTCATAATTACATAAATGAATGGTAATATATCCGTACTTGCCCAAGGGGAAGAGGCTAGGTGGCCTATTCTTATTCGTTGTGTCTTTCTTTACTATGTATATAAGTATATAGTAAAAGGGAATTTTTTCCTTTACCATAAACACTGCTTTATTATGTGGCCTGGGTAATTCTGTGTGTATGGTGGTTTGTGGTCTCAGTTCCTAGGATCAGAGGATTTAAAACGGGAAGCAATCTTTTCATTCATCTCTCTTGGTTTTATACATGAGAAACTGAAACACAAAAAGTTTAAAGCAGTTTGTCCACAGCCACTTGGTGACAAATCCAGCTTTCCACCAAATGCTAGACCCTGTTCCCACCGACTGACAGCAGCAGTCTTTGGTTTTCCTCAATATTGGGTATATAATATTACAGATTCATTTCACTTTTTATTTTTCACTTTAAGCAGGATTCTGGAGACCGTTATAGCAACATGGTGTGTGTCTGTGAATTGATTAAAATGTTGTTTCTTTTAGGCATGACACGATTTTGAAATTTGTTTTAAGTTTATAGTTTCTAAGGTGTTCGTCCTACGTTAATTTTTAAATATAAATCATGAAATTTTTCAAATCTTAAACATAATTCCACAAAAATTTTTAAATTCAACATTATTAGAAGAATGAGAATTACAAAACTGTCAAGCCAGCAGTATATTTTAAGTGATTTCTAAGGTACACTGTTGACGACGCTCCAGGCCCAATATTTATATAAGTTCCTATGTACTTGACCTTTTCTTAAGTCGTAGCATTATTTAGTCCTTTGTGGGAGGGGCACTTGTTTAATGAACTAGTACTCTCCTTTCATCAGACAACTTTGGAAACTCACACATTGGCTCTAATATCTGGCTCTGTGTCTGGATACTGGCACTGCTGACTAGACCAATACTGGCTTAATAGGAAAATTGTAGATTATACACGTGGTACTCTGCCATCTCTTCTCCACACCTGAGAGTATCAGCAAAAAGAGCAAAAGCTTTCAAAGTCCAAAATAATTGAATCCACTTTAAATGCTAGTTTAGTCCCATTGGGAGACTGCTATTTTGGTAACTTCAAGGTGAAAAATCAAAAGAACAGTGTCTGTTTTAGTTGAGTCAGTGAAGTTCTTCATCTGAAACATTCTTCCTTAAATCTCAGCAGCATTTTGAGAAAAGGCTAAATTTTTCTGTGTTTGTACTGTGCCCAAGTGGTTAGTATCTACTGAAGTTAAAAGTCATAAAAATTAAGAAGGCTTCTTTCTCTCTCTCTCTAATTTACTTTCTAAATAATTTTTTTTTCTAATCTTAAAAAAAAAAAAAGGCCATTGCCTTACTAGGCTCTGGTGTGACCATGTGCTCTTTGAGCTATGTCCATCGCCATGTTTCCTGGCTTTGGCCCTACCTCGGGGAGGTGAATCTCTCTCTCTCTCGCTAATGTACTTTCTAAGTAAACTTTTTTTCTAATCTAAAAAAAGAAGGAGGCTGTGCCTTACCCAGAAAAGGGACCAGTAGGCTGCCTGAATGAAATGACAGTGAAACATTAGCATTTTAAATGAGGGCTCCTATCCATTGGAAATATCATACTTTATCTTAAAAAGAATGAATATTGTCCCATTGGGGAGGGAAGAAGGACGAAAATCATATGTCTTTGCAGCTGTAGTTTACTTATACAAGCTAATGGCTTTGTTCCTTTATTATAATACAGTGACACATGTTTTCTAAAGCAAAAAGTTGTCATGATGCCCTATACCTTAAATGTAAAAATAAAAATTAACTAGTCTCAATGTGTTATAAACAAAAGCAAAAGTCATGATAGATCTGTACCTTGGATTGTGTTTAATAATAGAGTGAAACTACATACCAGGGGTGCCAAAAACCTGTATACATATTTTAAGAGATGTTATCTATGTATTACTTTTCAAAGTTGAATTGAATTACGTAACAGTGTGTAGTAGGACATTCGCTCAAAAGATGGCATTAATCTAATGAATGCTAGCTCGCATCACCATGCGGCAGGCAGGACAGTCAAAGGAAACGGTGGAAGCAGGGTTGTCGTTCGAGGAGCGCAAATACCGTTTTGAAGTGGCATTTGCAGTATGAGAACCTTGTGGAAGCATGACAGTGGAGGCATGAGAATGCAGCAGAACCTCCAACACGCCCGACAACGGCACGCATTCCTGACGCATCTGAGACACACGCGTGGTCCTGTGTGTGATGTGCACAAGGGAACATCTGCGAGTCCTCGCCCAACAGCAAGTCCTGCAGTGGTTCGCCGTCATCAGAAGAGTCTGGACACTGATGGGAGCCACTTTGAGCACCGCTTGCAGTTGCAGAAGTCACATGTGGCTTGTATTCATCTTCTGATATCAGTATATAATGAGCCTTAGAATTTTAATACAGTTTTTTTCTTTCTTAAAATGTGTGTATATTTTTTTGGCACCCTCTGTATATCGGATGACAGCATAGCTTAAAAAAATGTGACTTAGTAGTCTTTTTAAAGTAGTTGTGTATACTCTGTCTACAAAGGAGGTATGATGGTGATAAATCATTCTAGTTAAAATGATGACTTAGGGAAGAAAATGGAGAACGAAACTGTGGATGTACTCTTACCTTGACTTGGTACTATTCTTGAATGGATTTATTTATTTATGTTATTGTCATTGAGATTAGGTTTTTATTTTTACATGCCATTTTCTTCAAGACCCAAAGTATGGATAACTTATAAGTAAACTTTTTGCTGTTGTTGCTGTTGTTGTTTTGTTACATTTGATGTCATTCTTAAATTATTTGGAAAGAACATAGATTGTAAGTATACAACTCAGTGAATTATGTGATAGTAATCAAAGTCATTTGATAATTTTAAAAAACAGTTGTTTTCTACTATTTGGAAATGCAGGGTAAGCAGTTGTGGCAAAATTTAAACAAAAATGGCTATCTCATATAAAAGTATCTGGGATTTGAAAAATTTTTGTCCGTGAGCATCTCAAAATCACGATTTAAGTATAGTTTTGGTTCATCATTTTTTAAATGTTATATGTAACCTCGGATATTAAAGTTTAATTATACAAGTAATCCTGAATCTGTACTCACAGAGAGAAAAAAGAACCTCAATCAATACTAAAATACCAAAGTAAAAGGTGAAAGTCATCATTCTGTACTATTTCTCTCTTCAGAACCACCATTTATAGTTCAAGCCACAGCTTTTCCATGCATACATCTTTACAACAATTTGTTGTATACTTGTTTAAAATATAAATGAGTTCTGTTTTGAAGTATATCATTATGTTCTACATAGAATATTTTTTCATTGTTGTAATTTTTTAATGGTTCTCTTTTTTTTTTGAGATTGGGGGAGTCTCACTATGTTGCCCAGGCTGGTCTCGAACTTCTCAGGCGAGTCCTACCTTGACCGCCCAAAGTGCTAGGATTATACACAGGAACCACCTCACCTGGCCAATGGTTCTCTTAATGGTGGATACTTGCTTTCAATTTTTTGCTATTATAAAAAAATTTCTACTTTGAATACCCTTGAACAATATCTTTAAACTAGTCAGTATATGAACTTATTATTAACTAGTAGTTGTTTTATATTTTGGACATTACTGTGTTGATTATTATGGTCAGTGCACTTGTCTTGGTGGCTTTCTTAATATTTCAAATAATAATGTAGTCAAGTCTGTTTATCTTTTATCATCTGTGTTTTGTGGTTTTGGTATTTCTAAACTATATTCATTTCTGCAGAGATATTTTGATTTCCATTTTTAACTGTCACTTGTAAAACACTTTAGAGAGCCCTATGAATGGTAGCAAAATGTATCATTATCTAATACATTGTGATGGTGTGTCTCATGATCACATAAGGATCAGTGACAACTTTGATTATCACTTTCAGAGTTATAAAATAAATGAAGCTTATTCTGGAAAAATAGTGGGGTTTTGGTGTTTTTTTTTGTGACGTCACTATAGGTAGTCCCTCACTACTAACACATTCGTTTTTGACAGATAGTATGCGAGGCTCCAGACTATAAGCGGCACTAGAAGCGTTGCTATTTCCCTGAATCCCGAGGACAGAGCTGCTTCCCAGTTTCCAGAAATGTCTCTAGCCTCCACGTGTAGTAGCTGCTGCTTTTGCTGCTACCCAGCATCAGGTCACTCAATAGGTAGATGGGCTCTTAGCAGAGTCCAGAAACTGACAGAGCTCGGTTTTGATGAACTTCCTCGGAATCGTACAGTTAAAAATGTGAAAAGGAATTGTGTGTGTGTGTGATGTAGTGTTGCATGTTGTGCATGGATTGAGGCATCAGGACACCCTGACCTTTTCAGCGTCTGGGCCTCCAGTTTGCCTCTGTGGCCATTTATTCCACCTTTCTACCTTGAGACCCCACAACTTGGGCTCTTGAAGCTGGGATGATTTTGTCCTCCCTCTAGTGATCTCCTGTGGAAGTAGCTTGCCCTTTCTGTGCTTCTTCCATCTCTGGAGGGGATACTCTGATAGGAGGTGCCCTGAAGCCAGTATCACTCTGTCATCACTCTCTACCCCCTCTCTGTACCTGATTGGTACAGTTTGGAAAAAATTATAATTTTACATCCACTCCTCATTAATAGGAGAGGTTCGTGGAAGAGAGGAATTCCTCTTTTTTTCTAGGTGCGGTGATGTCCATTGAGAAGATACAACCAAGGGAGAAGAAAGGCCTTTTTCTTTTTTGAAGGGACTAGCACTTTTACATAAGCTCAGCAGATTTGGACAAGTTTGACATTAATTCAGTTACCTTGTAGTTAACTAGATTTCTGAGTGCATTTGCTAATGGAACCCACCACATATACCTATTTATAACTCGCAATTTGCCTTGAAAGTCACGAAAGCACAAAGCACTGTAGTGCTTGTAACACTCTTCCATGTTATTGTAGGTAACTAAATGACCATGGAATCTGGAGCAGAGAACCAGCAGAGTGGAGATGCAGCTGTAACGGAAGCTGAGAACCAACAAATGACAGTTCAAGCCCAGCCACAGATTGCCACATTAGCCCAGGTATAAAAGACATGGAGAGACTCCAAGTTGTGTCTCTTCCAAGAGGATTGTGTTTCCAAAAGAATTTAGTTTTCATTGCAGCGATGTACAGAGCAGAGATGTACTTAGAATATCAAACTTTCTGTTTACTCAGTAATGTTGAAAAATGATAGTATTAGTTCAATAACATAGCAGCATAGTGTTTTGTGAAACACTAAGTTAGTATTTTTAGTGACATGATCAAGAACTAGTTAGTTTTTAACTGATAAGTAAATTGATTTACTTTCAAGAGAGGAAAATCTTGGCTGCAACAACTTTTTTTAATGTCATTCTATTCTGCATGTGAGTGCAGATAATATGAAAGCCTTAGTTTCTATATGCTTAAGCTAACTAACAGGATAAGCAAATAAATTGACATGTAAGTAAATTTTGACAGTGATAGCAGTTTTTACTTCCTGTATGTTTTAATTCCTGATTCTGTCTTTGTCATAAACATCTTATCTTTAAGGGTATATTCTCTTTTTATTTTTTATTCTTATATATTTCCTTCAAATATTTTATTAACAATTGTTTACATAGATATGAGTGAGAAAGGTGATTAAAATAAAAACCAAACGACAAATATAAACATGCTACATAAGAGTATGACCTCTTTCAGAAGAAGACTCCCAGGAGAACATAATTCTAGCAGAACCTCTAGCTTCAGTTTCCCTGGGAATTTAAAAGTTCTAGGAAGTTTCTGGGCAAGAATGACTCATGGGAAATAGAGGGCTCATCACAGTTGGGGTGTCTGGCTAAGCTGCAGGATAGGCTAGACACGGGGTTTCCAACAAGGCTAGTCAAGAGTGGCCTGCTTTGCTTTCTCCTGCAATAGCCAGGGCCCACCGCCAGCCCTCAGGAGTAAGACAAAACCAAATACATTTAATGTACTCAGGTGAGACAGGCTGTAGGAGTAACCGGGAGAGCCAGGATCCACAGCAGGGCAATGTGGACACAGAGAAGAATCTGGACTCTTCCATTTTGCCCTATGCTCAAAAGAAGGTGCAGTGCCAGCTGGTGTCTTGGTGATGGCAGTCTTCAACATGGCTGTCTCTTGGGTCACTCTGTTCTGTCTGGTTGGGTTGTCCTCTAAGTCTGTTTTGTGGTGTCATCCTGGGAATTCCTTTCACTCTATTGTCTTTTTTGTGAGGTTTATATTTTTGATGTGGTAAAGCATGTTTTTCAGTGGTTTCTTGAGAAGGTTTAACTGGGTGAATAATTCTTGGTAATTTTTTTTTTTTTGGAGTTTTAAAAGATTTGATCCACAGTCAGCTTTTTCTTGTGTTGTTATTAGATTCCTTTCTTATCTCTGGTATCTTGTGAAATGTCTTTTTCATGGTGTTTCAAAACTTCATTATGGTAGACATTGGTTTAGATCACTTTTTGTGCCCTGCTATGTATTCAGGGGGCCCTTTTGTCATGGAAATGCGTGTCTTTTATTCTGGGCAGTTTCTTTAAATTATTTGGTGGATAATTTTTTTTCTTGTTTCACTCTAGGATCCTTGTGATTATATCTGGGTATTATACCTTTAGGACTGTTTCTCTTGCTTTTTCATCTTTTCCTCCTGTTTTCTGTCTTTTTGCGCTACTTTCTGGGAGATTTCCTCAATCCCTTTCAGCCTATCTGCTGAATTTCTTTTATTACTGCTGTCCTGTTTTCAAGAGTTATTTTTTTCTCTGAGAAGTCCTTTTATGTTTGCATAATATCCTATTTGTTTTTCACAAAGGCATTATTTTTTTCTTATCTCTGAGAATACTAAATAAAATGTTTTTGTTTCTTTTTTTCATCTAAGTGTTCTTCTCCCACCATGAATTTTCCTCCATATGGCCTTCCCCCCCCACACACACATTCGATTTGTTTGGGTCTCCATCTTAGATGTGAGAGGCTTTCCTCAAATGTTGGCAATTTGTGGTTGCCTGCTCAGGTTTAAACGTAGGGAATCAGAAAGCTGTGTTGGAAGCTCCGGGTGAGGCCTCACAGCTGTGTGAGCTGCGCGCTTCACTCTAGGCTGATGGTGGTGGTCTTGATGCCAGGATCTTGTAGGTCTTTCCCCCTGGTGTTGGTCAGGTTCCCCAGAGAGGGCGTCATTAGTCCCCTGCTGATGGGAGAAAAGAAGAGGGCTGAGGTTGAAGTTCCCACCTGTCGAAGCAGCGCCTGTTGCTGGGCAGTCAAGAGACCTTCTTTCCAGGGAATAATACTCCCATTTTTTTCCATGATGGTATTGTTTTGTTCTTCCACAGGGAGCTGAGGAGAGGATACAAGTGCTTTTCCAAAAACCTTCAGTCAGCCTTCCTTGTTTTCAGTCTCTTTCGCGCCACCTTCCAGGGTGTAGTAGGTCCCGAGCCTCTTGATCTCCTGCTAGAATCTAGCAGGCTTCTCCCACCTCCAGCTCCGGAGTTGGCTTCTGGGGTCTCCCACTAGCATTCATCCATCTGCTTTCCAGCCTCCAGAGCTCTATTGCTCTGACCTCCTTTCCATGCTCTTGCGCTTGTGTGGCTTTTCCTGCAAAAAGGAAATCTGTTTTGTGAACGGTGGTTGGGGGTTCAGGAGGGAGCAAAATCATATGCATGTGTTCAGTTGTCAGCTTGATCAGGCAGCCCTCTAGCCCCAGGTACTGAAAGGGGAGAGGCAGGCTCAGATTTGCATTGCAGGGAAGCTAGCATATGTTTATGTATATATTTTAAGTTTCTTTATTCCCGGTTACAGAGTTTTTTCATTTGCTCATCCAGTTGCCTTAACTCCCATACAGCATACGTTTTTGACATAATTTCCTCTCATAGTTCTGATTCCTGTTACTTTTTTTTTTTTGAGTTGGAGTCTCACTCTGTCGCCCAGACTGGAGTGCAGTGGCTGCTCCCGGCCACCGCAGCCTCGACCTGCTGGGCTCCAGCGATCCTTCCGCCTCAGCCTTCCAAGTAGCCGGAATTACAGGCATGTGCTACCACGTCTGGCTGATTTTTTTATTTTTTTATTTATTATAAAGATGAGGTCTCGCTGCCCAGGCAGGCCTTGAACCCGCGGGCTCAGGCAATCTACTCACCTCCGCCTCCCAAAGGCGCGGGATATGTTGGTCTTTAAATACTGGGAAAATAAAATGGTCAGACATACCCAAGATGATTGTGATTTGTTCAATGAATGGAAAAAACAAATCCAGCCACACAGAAAGGGAAGAAAGTCAATCTAAAACATTAATGTCATGCCTTATTTTACTTTTAGAATTTATAGAAATTTTTTTAAACTGGAAAAAAAACTGTTGGTTTGGATATGAGAATGTAAGTTTTTATAGATTTAAGTTAATATTATGGGGAGACACCTCTTATCAACAAGGGTGCCTGAACGAAGCATATTTGTATACTAACCCTTAACTGTACCCCACAATATCATAATAAAAAATACTGATAAAAAAAGATGATTATTGTAGTTTTCTTGTCATGTCAAATTTGAAAACCTAAATATATAATAATAAGAAAATTATTAAATTATGTAATTTTTTCTATTATACAGTCTTTTAAAACAGGCTAGAAGACTATTAATGGTAGAAAGATATTTGTAATGGATTTTAAAGATAACATTGTTTCCACAATAGTATACTATACAAATGGAAAGAATATAATGGAATTTTATTTTTGTATATCTATATTTTATACACAGAGAGAAGCCATTATGTAGAAAGATCAGAGTAGAAAAGGAATTATTCATTCAGTTAGTCTGTTTTATTTACCCCAGAGAAGACTCGAGGAAGAGATCATTAAGTGCCTCACACATTAGAAGAGCATTTATATGGAATTGGGATAAGATCCTCTGAATAGCCTTGAGGTTATATTTCTCCAGCTTCAGTGTAGGGGAGATTGTCACTGGGTCCTCTTAGACTCTGACTTTGCCAACAGGGCAGCCTGTGTGACTCGTGATGCAGGTGGTCCAGGACCACATTTGCGGTGGCCAGTGAGAACGTGGCTAACCGGGAGGCCCGGGCCTGTCTTCAGTAGGGACCGTTCCCCCAGTCTTCACAGTCAAGCCCTTCACTGCCTGCTAAGCATCTCTGCAGATTTAGGTGTCAAATCAAAACCAGCATCTTCCATGAAAATCCCAGTAACCCAAAAACCTGTCCTTACTTCTTGCATGTTCTCAGGTGACAACGTCGTCTCGGACATGAAACGTGTGTGTGTGGTCATCTGGGATTCTCCTCGCCTCTTTGGACCTGTCATGCATGAAGCCCTTCCTAGCCAGCTTCCACATTGTCACCAAATCACTTCTCATTCCATCCCTATGACCGCCATTCCTCTATTTTTGGCCTTCGTCATCTCACCTTCACTGCTGTGTAGGCTCTCTTAGTTGGTCTCCCTCCATCAGGTTTTTCTCCCTTCGACATAGGTCTCTTTTACACGGTCACTGAAGTGCTCTCTCCAAAGTGCAAACCTCACCATGATATTCAGGGCTTCAGAAGTCCTCCATGGCTTCCCCAGTACCTCAGGACAACATGCAAGTTCTTTGACATCACATGCACAAGGCATTCTGTGGCTAGCTCACGCAGCCCCTGCCCACCACTGTGTCTCCCCTGCTTCTGCATCACACTGTAACACACACCAACGTGCTCCAGGTGCTGTGCTCCAACATGCTGAGCCACCGGCTCTCCCTCTGCTTGCGATGCCATTTCTCTTGCGTTGGCCACTCCGGCCCTCCTTCTGAAGTCCTGGGCCTCTCCCCTGTAAGCCAACTTTTATTCTTTGTTTTAAGCTCACGCTTTTCCCTGGTAGCCCCCTTCCTCTTAGACTGGGTGGGGTAACTTCAGTATGTCTGTTTCTCTCTTCACGGTGCAGACCTCCTTACTGCACTGACTTGTGTTTACTTGTGTCTCTTTTCCCCATCCTTTCACATACACACCTCAGTAATTTTCTTGAGGTCAGAGACCCCAAGGAAGTTGGGGTCCTTTTTGTAGTTTCAGTTCTAACATTGTTCCTGACATGTAGACCCCAGTTAACTATTCAGCTAATACGCGAAAATAAGTAAAATTCTTATCCCTGAACGTGTTCAAGAATAGCAACAGTAAATAGCATCTGATAGACATGTGTGATTTAAGGACGCTTCCAACCTGGATATTGATTGACTCATACAAGCTGCCTTAATTCTAGCCTTAGTAGATCAGTTTACCCTAAGTTTGAGAACAATTAGATTTTGGAACATGACTTAACACATGAAAACTTGTATGTTTCTTCCAGGCTAGTATTTCCGTGGACCTTGGGTGAATTACTTAATCTGTCAGTAGAACATTAAAATAGCTGTTGCTTTTGGTCATTTGGGAAGAGCTGAAAAGGGTGGGGGCTGTAGTTCTTTGACTCTCTTTGTAGTTTTGTTTTTTAAAGAATATTTAATCATTGGTTTATTTCCTATCAGTGAAATGCTGGTGTAGCAACAAGTTCACATTCTTGCTCCTAAAAAGGTATTTAATATTGAACATTTGTTCTCCCGAGGAGGTGTCTGTGATGGTGATGTTTTCTGTGTTCAACACCGCAGGTATCTATGCCAGCAGCTCATGCAACGTCATCTGCTCCCACTGTAACTTTAGTTCAGCTGCCCAATGGGCAAACGGTTCAAGTCCATGGAGTTATTCAGGCGGCCCAGCCATCAGTTATTCAGTCTCCACAAGTCCAGACAGTTCAGGTATGTGTGTAAAATGTTCTACATCTACTTGAATGACTGTTATTTATAGCCATATCTCTCTCCTTTCATGAGTTATGAAAATAAGTACATATCTAGTTCAGAGTCTGTTTTACTTTACAATGAAGCAGTGTGTTACATCTGTATGTAGTCACCTTATGTATAGGAACATATATGCACAAGAACAGACATAAAAGAAAATGATTTTTTCTTAAACTTCTGAAGGAAAATGGTTAAGTACATGGGATAAAGTGGAAATGTTTGGGAGAGACTATAAGGATGGTATACCTCAGTTAAGGAAAATTGAGATACAAAAATAATAGGCATAATATTCTAAACCTACGGTTGAAAAAGAAATAAACCCTTGATCCAGAATTAACTAATAGCCTTACCTAAGATATTATTTGAACTTAGAGATCACATGAAGCATTTGTGAAATTTCCAGTTATAGTATTAAGTTTGAAATAATGTATTCAGGAGGTGCGTCTTAAAGGGTCAGGGACTGTGCTGTGCATGTTATCTTACTCTTTGGAGAGATCGTTCCATGCGGTTTCATCCAAGGGGAATAAGTCACCATAGACTTCCGGAGGTGACTTCTCTGCTTAACTTTAGGAAACCAGAAGCACTATAGATCTTTGCAACTGAGCTTATTGAAAAAAAGAAAGAAAAAAAATACTTGAACATTCATTCAAGTAGGCCATAACCCCAGCCTCCCATTTCATATTTTTTGCTTCACAGTCTTCCTGTAAGGACTTAAAAAGACTTTTCTCCGGAACACAGGTGAGTCCTAGGTCCTAGATTCGGAGAGAACTATTATTAGAAAGGAAGGTGAGAAATTGTTCTTTATGTCTTTGTCTTTTTTCCTCTATGAACATGGAATTTAAAGGTTTAAGTAAAAACCTTAAGAGATCTTCTAGATCGTATTTGTTACCTACCTGGCCCTTAGTCTATTGCTTATTCTCCTGTGTAGCATTTCTCCCCTCTTCTAAATGGTATCTGGCATTATACAGACTCTTTCAGAAAAGACTCTGTTTCTCCTGAGGTGTAATCTGTTTGCAATTAGGAGTGATTACTGATATTTTCTTCCCCATCTTTCTAAAACTTTTACCTGGTGATCCCAGTTCTAGTCTCAGAAACTAGATTAGCAAGTCTAATTTCTTTTCTCTTGAACTGCTTCCTCCCCATCGCCCACACACTTCCCATTTTTAAGAACATCTCCAGACTAAACAAACTGCTATTTTTTTTCCCAGCCACTTATCAAATGGTTTAACTTTGGTTCCCCTTCCCTGTCCTGGTTGTTTCCTTCTGGGTGAGAGCTGTCATGTTTTCCTTGGAGTGTGGTAACCAGACCTGATTGACGTCTACAGAGGGGAGAAGTGCTCTCTTTGTCCTGGAAGCATTCTATTAATGTCCTCATACTAGATTTTGTCAGCCGTTGTGTGCTGTTGAGCCATTGAGCTGCTGTTACCCACCTCTGTCATTCTGTTCTTGTGCTTTTGATTTGCTTAGACATTTGAGTGGGGGATAAAAAGAAGAAATGTTTTTGTGTGAAATCATCAAGTTGTATGAATTTCCACAAGGTACTGGGCGTGGAATTTGTTAATAAGTAGGAGATGGTGTTGGCCATTTACCAAAACCTAGGAATTTGATATTTCTGTGAAATCGCAATGGTTGAGCAGTAGTCCTTTGCCTCTGTTTTTATTCCATTGATGGTGACCATGCCATTCTCCACACTCCGCCATTAGTAATTTTCTACCCCATGTCCTCCTCTTGATAATAGTGGAACAAACTTGATCTGCTAGTCAGGAGATGGAGATTTCAGACCCAGTTTAAACGACCTTGGGGACATCAACCTGTACTCTCTCTTTTTCACTTATAGAAGAAGGTCTTTCTACAAAAAAAGAAAAATACACGAAGATTACTAAGATTATAGCTACAAAATTGGCTAGGATTACAATTTTTGATTATATTTAATTGTTGATTAGGTTCTTAATCTTTTTTTCTGGGCCAACATAATTTGAATATGGGGATTATATACCATTAGCTTTATAGAGATATGTATTCATCTTTTAAAGGACACATTTTTCTATTAAGGTGAGCTGTGCTTATTAATTTGGAGTACATATTTGTGAAAGAAAAATTGAACTTCTTGAACCCTGGATTCTACAAATAGAGACACAAATGCACTACTTTTTTTTTCTTCAAAGGGCCTAAACCATGGAGAATCTGTTCAACTTTAATAATCACTTTAACTGATTAGTAGTGATTAGTATTAATAACAGAAGTAGAAGTAGTTTATATAGGAAGAGATGATCACTGAGAAGAATGGTCTTTCAAACTTCAAGATGGAGAACTGTTAGTATTCTGAAACAAGTTTCCAAAATGCACAAGGTGCATTTCTCTTGATGTGAGAGTAAGTTACTAGAACTTCTGTTCATATGTTTCAATCTAAATATAGTACAAACTAAGCTGTACTAATATTTCATATGTGACTTGACTTTGGTATCCTAATTTTGTCCATATATGTGTCACATCGCAGATTCACTGAGAAGCTTCACAAAAATAATGGGAGTTGCACAATGTGTAGGGGTTGGCAGTGGCATCCTGACTTTTCCTTCCTTAGTTTTGACCATGTTTCAATACAGTGCAGATTAAATGTGCCAGACCGAGGACTTATGGCTTACGTTACTTTAAGTTATGGCATCCATTCCTTCACCAGATGTTTATTGATCACATGCTGTGTGCCAGTCACTGTTCTAGGTGCGAAGAAAGATACAGTGATCAGATAGTACCCGTCTGTTCTTGTGAAGAGAGATGGGCTGTGAGAAAGGAAAGTGCATCCACGAAGGCAAGTGCCGAGAGAGGAACCGGGGGGAAAGGAGTGGAGAAGGAGGCAGGGGAGGGGGTGCTTGCTGTGTCCGACTCAGGGAACGCCGTGAGCAGACTTCAGGCCACAAAGGGCCTGCCACGCAGTCCCCAGGCTTGGGAGTGAGGAGAAAATGGGACTGGAGCCACATAAGCCAGGAGCAGAGCAGCTGGAGATGAGACTTGAAGTGTGCGTGTGTCTCCTCGATGCTCGATGCTCAAGCCCTGCTAGGACCTTGGATAGGGAGTTTTCTGGGCAGCCTCCTTGGGTCCCTCCCACTGGGGGAGCTTTTCTGTCCTCTCAATACATCCTGCTTTCTAAGAAAGAGAAAGTTTTCTAAGCTGTTCAGAGTCTTCTGGAACTTCAGTCGGTGCTGAACTTTCTTGTTGAAAGTGTGAAATGGTGGCCAGGCGTGGTGGCTCATGCCTGTCATGCCAGCACTTTGGGAGGCCAAGGCGAGAGAATTGCCTGAGCCCATGGGTTCAAGACCACCTGGTCAACATGACGAGACCTCGTCTTTACAATAAATCAAAAAATTAGCCAGATGTGGTGGCATGCGCCTGTGGTTCCAACTGCTTGGAAGGCTGAGGCGGAAGCATCGTCTGAGCCCAGCAGGTTGAGGCTATGGTGGCCAGAGCAGCACATCACTGTGCCCCAACCTGGGCTGCAGAGGGTGACTCCAACTCAAATAAACAAGCAAGCAAATAAATAAATACATGAATTTAATTACATGCTTATAGTTAAAACTTAATATGGCCACCTAAGTTCTAACTGCTGTTTTATAATTAGCCAGCTTTAAAACAAAGGCTTCAAACCAGGCACAGTGGCTTGCACCTATAACCCCAGCACTTTGGGAGGTGGAGGTGCGAGAATTACCTGAGTAATAGAGTTCAAGACCAGCCTGAGCAACTTGGTGAGACCTTGTCTCTATAATAAATCAAAAAATTAGCCGGGCGTGGTGGCATATGCCTGTGGTTCTAGCTACTTGGAAGTCTGAGGCCGACGGATCACCTGAGCCCAGCAGGTCAAGGCTGAGGTGGCTGTGAGCATGCCACTGCACTCCAGCCTAGGCGATAGAGTGAGACTCTGACATAGATAGATAGATAGACAGATAGATAGATAGATAAGAAATTGTAACACCCTATTAGCGTGACAGAGTGAGACTCCGACCCAAATAAATGTATGAAACTGTAACACCTTCCTATTAGCATGCAGTGAACTGACTTAAAGCCAGGGAGAAGAAAATGCACCAGATATATCTCACTGGAAGCTTGCGTAATTGGTGGATGAAATGAAAAATGCTTTTACTTAATAGGCACAGCCTAAAATGTACTTACTTTTGTTATCCACATGTCATGAATTCTCTTTCTCAACACAAGCAGGTGCTAAATCACATTACGAAAAACCCAAGCTTAGAGTCAGATTTCTGAATGACTATTTTAAAATATTAAGTGACTTTTAATGAAGCGCATTACATTAGACCATTCTCATTATGAAAAAGTAAATGGTTTATCTTTAAGAGATGTAGAAATTAAATTTGAATATTCATATTTATCCTATTTAAGAGTTATTGTTTTATTATATAATTAATATACTTAAAATTTACAAATAAGATACACGCTTATGTAAACTTGTTTTATTTATAAAGGATACCTGCAGATCAAAAAAGTTTAAAGATCACTGCTGTCGACTTTTACTAAGCTTCTTGATCCAATGAGTAGATATTATCTTAACCACGAGTCTTATGAAGATCAGGTTTGAGTGAAGTGAGGCAGAGAAAGTACTTAAGTTTCAGGGGACCATGTAAAGGTTTAGAAAACATCTAATGGCGGGGAGGGGGGACATATAGCAATATAAGGGTACCCAAATCAGGCGAAATAAGGTGAAGTGAGGATCAGTTGGAGACCCAAACTTCACCTATATGATGACCACTTATGTACCTAATCCTGAATTGCACCTCACATCTTTAAAATAACATTAAAAAAGAAAGAACGAAAGAAAGCATCCAATATTAGCCATTGTTTTGATTTGGTTCTAGTCACTGTGTAGTTTATTTTGAAATTTCTGGTAATCAAAGTAGTTTTTCTACCCTTACAAAGAGTTGGTATACGTTTTAAACAAACCAAAGTTGAGAAATACAGATCTAAAGCTTTATGTGTACAAGTGGTAGTTTGGCTCTTTGAAAATTTCTAACCCTGAATTGCACCCCACACCTTTAAAATAAAAAAGTTAAAAGAGAAAAAAAAATCTCTTGACTTACCAGTGATCAAAATAAAAGATGAATTTGAGGAACCTGGAAGGATCAGTAAGAGGAGTGACCGGAGATGAGGACCAAAGGAATGGGTTCTATCACTGGAATGTGATGTTAGTATTTGATCCTTACAGTGGGGATATCATTTTTCATATGGTTACTTTAATCTATTGAATGATGATAATTTTTTATAAACTGGGTTTTTATTAGTCTCAGAAATGTGGATCTAGTGTTGTTGTTTTTTTAAGAGCAGTTTCTGGTTCACAGCAAAATTGAGAGGAAGGTACCAAGATTTCGCATATACCCCCTGCCCCCTACATGCATAGCTTTCCTCATTTTTTTTTCTTTTTTCTTTTTGAAAGCAGGATTTATTGAGAGAACAGAAAAGCTCCCACAGTGGGAGGGGACCCAGGGGGCTTGCCCGCTTTCCCCATTTCTTAGCATACCCCTCCAGAGTGGTGCATTTGTATTATAATTAAGTGCCCTAAATTCGCGCATCATAATCCCCTAAGGTCCATCGCTTACATTAGGCTCCATTCTTGGTGTTGGCACATTCTATGGCAGATTGAGAGAAACTGTAGGAGTTGGCTCATGGTTTACTCCTCTTCAGATAGTATTTCCAAAGAGGAAATATTACATGCATTATGTGGTATTGAATAGTTCTGAATTCTCTTAAACATTTGAAAAGTTAAAAGCACTAAATAGTAATAAGTGAATTTCTTCTGTCTGAATTGACAAAATCTTTTAGATCAGAGAACAACCTTTTTTCTACTTAAGAGCCATAGAGGCATTGTGTTTAAAAAAAAAAAAAGAAAGAAAGATCACAGATAAAAAGCAGCATTATTTTATTTCAAAACTATCCTGTAGGTAGTTTTTGTGGCCTATTTCAGTATCGCCTGAATGAGTTTCGCCCTAGAAAGGGATGTTCTGTGTCTTTTTTCTTTTTTTTTTTTTGAGTTGGAGTCTCACTCCGTCGCCCAGACTGGAGCGCAGTGGCCGCTCCCGGCCCCCACAGCCTCGACCTGCTGGGCTCCGGCGATCCTTCCGCCTCAGCCTTCCAAGTAGCTGGAACTACAGGCGCACACTACCACGCCCGGCTAATTATTATTATTTTTTTTTCGATTTATTGTAGAGACGAGGGCTTGCCAAGTTGCCCAGGCGAGTCTCAAAGCCGCGGGCTCAGGCAGTCCACTCACCTCGGCCTCCCAAAGCGCAGGATTGCAGGCTGAGCCACCGAGCCCGGCTTGTTCTGTGTCTTTAAGATGAGGGGGTATGGATGGGGCAGGGCAGAGAGAGGAGGAGCCGTGGATGGGCTGAGCAGACGCGGGAAATGACACTTGTCACAGTACTGTCCTCTTGGAGCTGTCTTGTTGCTGTTCCTTGGATTTCTGACGCTCGCGAGATCCTTTTTTTAGTTCCGGATCTGCTCTGCATCTGTGAGAAAGTTGTGCCGAGACTGTCTAGTGGGTCAGTTCCGGATTCATCATGTTTAGGTCTTTCAGGCTGAACTTCTAGACTTTAAAGTGTTTGAATGGGGCACACATTACTTGATTATAGGTATATTTTGCTAAGAGTTGCTAGAGTCCCCCAGTTTCACTTTAGAGGGAGCATGCTTAGCACAAAGCCCTGTCAGAGTGAACACCCACTCTCCAGAACCCATGGGCTCCCTCTGCATACGTTTTTTTCTTACTGCTGTTACCATATGTTTTGACATGGAGCGAGCCCACAAGACCTTGTCTTGGCTCAGTAGACTTCTCAGTTTGACGGCGTTGTGTGCACTCAGTTGAGGAAAGAGCACAACTCCTGCCAGCTGGACCAGAGAAACTTGGGCAGAGTACATAACACAGACAAACATTCTTCTAATCTACACATGCCTAAAGGGGCCACCACCTGCTCCTTCGAAACTGGAATGGTCTGGTTTGCGACTAGAACCTCCAGGGTTTGTGGCTGGTGTGCATGTCTAAGGCAGAGGTGCTAAGTAATGGCAGGCCTCCAGTACCTCCTGGCTCAGTTTCTTGGGTGAGTTCCTTGACTTCTGTGTGCTTTGGCTCTTCCGTCTGTAACATGGATGTGGCAGTACTGTGCTCGTCTGGCGCCTGTGTTACTGTGTGGATCAGATAATGTCATCGGTGGAAGTGCTTAGCGTAGCACCTGGCACATAGTATGTTATCAATAAATTACAGTTTCTATTACTAATATCCCATGTGAAATTTTTATTCACTCGCCTTCATTGCTTTTTAATCTAGGGATCTTACCAAAACACGTAGTTCTTTACCCTGAATTTTTGTTTAAAAATAATTGTAGAGTGCCAACTTTGAAACGTATATACACGTAGAAGACGACTTTTTCTCTAATTTGCTGGAAACAACTGTTGGGGAAGTGGTGAGGGATCACCAGTCTTATTGACACAATTGTAAGTGCATTCATACGTGCTCACGCAGTTAAAGGAAGTATCTTTACAGTCACTGTATAGACTTGTGATCACATGTTTAGTCATTCATCCTATCCCTTCATGTCAAAAACCTTTATCCCAACAAATACAGAGGATGCCAGAAAAGTGCCTTTTAAGAACGGAAAAAATGATATTAAAATGTAATACTCAATATATACCAGTTACAAAAGATGAACGCAAATCACGTTTGACTTCTGCCATTACGAGAGGTGCTCGAAATGGTCACCATCCGCGTCCAGACACTTTTGTTTATAGCAAACGTCTCTTAAAATGTGTATACATTTTTTTTGTACCCCCAGTATAAGGAAAAGCTGACAGGTGACACTGATGTGCTCAGGATTGATTATGTGGAGTCCTGAAAAACATTAAGCTGCAGCTGTTGCAGGCTCTCTGATACCATCTTAAGTCTGTAGGGCAAGTAAAGCGGGGAGAGAGTGGTTGATGGGGCTGTCTCCATAAAAAATGATTTTTTTCTACTGAAGCATGTACAAGGATTATATATCCTTTTGTATTTGACTTTTTCTTAAAATTTTTTGGGAACTAAATTTGATTATCAAGATAAAGTTCTTCTTTATTTTCAGATTTCAACAATTGCAGAAAGTGAAGATTCACAGGAGTCAGTGGATAGTGTAACTGATTCCCAGAAACGAAGGGAAATTCTTTCCAGGAGGCCTTCCTACAGGTATGGAGTGCAGTAGAATAAAAGATGCAGGAAGCCTTGGCTCGTTGCAGGTAGAGAGATGTCAGAAAACCAGTTAGCTGCTCATGTCTTCACCTTGAGTTACTGTCCCAAATACATTGAAGCTTATTGTACGGAATTCAGAGCATTTCTTATTCACAGCAGTCCTGAATAAACTCTGACATTTTTGTTTCTGCTTTTGTAGACTATGCTGGCTCCTGCCTTTCTGTTAAAAAATTTGGAGTACACTTGATACAGTTAGAGCAGTTTTTAGTTATAAGCCGGTTCTGAGGCTATATCATTTACCTACTTAGTCACACATTTGCAAACTGTTTTTATGCTATGGTACTTAGTAGATAACTACTTATTAATTTAATAGCTGTCTCAGGGCGATGGTTTGCTAACATCACCTAATTTTAGGGATACCTCACTATAGTTTTTATGTTCAATTATCTGGTTGCCTAGTCCGGCCTTGTCTCCAAAGTAGACTCAAACCTTTTTTAATATGTAGAAATTGAGCCAGGTTCAGTGGCTCAGCCTGTAATTCCGCGCTTTGGGAGGCTGAGATGAGTGGATTGCCTGAGCCTGTGGCTTCGAGACCCTCCTGGACAACTTGGCGAGACCTCATCTCTACAATAAATCAAAAAATTAGCCGGTTGTGGTAGCGCACGCCTGTAGTTCCAGCTACTTGGAAGGCTGAGGCGGAAGGATCGCCGGAGCCCAGCGGGTCGAGGCTGCAGTGGCCGGGTGCGTGCCACTGCACTCTAGTCTGGGCAACAGAGTGAGACTCCAACTCAGAAAAAATAAAAAAAATATGTAGAAATTAGTTTCATAGTCAATATTTTCAGAAAGGGCAGCAGCACAATCTCAATAAACTTACTTCAGAATTCAGTAAACTTCAAACTCATAATTGTCTTCCTTTTTGTTAGTCTAAATTAATTCTATGTATGTATAGTCTTATTTTTCAAAGCAATGGTTGATTTCTTTTTTCCTCCACTTACTTGGCTACCAAACCAACCCTTTTCTCTATCTTTACAGTTAAATTAAGGATTCTAAGTGAATAGGATTTTGAGAAGTTGCAGGTAGAGAGATGTCAGAAAACCAGTTAGCTGCTCATGTCTTCACCTTGAGTTACTGTCAAGGTAACTCAAAAGAAGTTTATGTTATCAGGTATATGCTGTACAGATTTATACTCATAATTCTTTTGTTTTAAATATAGCTAGTGTTAAATTTTAACTTTGGAGTATATCTCATGTTCCTGAAGCAAATCTAACCAGGTATCACTTCTCTGTATAGATTCTAAGCATATCTTAGCTGTAGGCCTTATAAAATATGAGCTCTTTACTAGAAAAAAATCTTTTATTTGCTTTAGTTGGTATGCAGACTTAAATCTTAGCAAAGGTTGTTTAAATAACCTTAATAATCAAGTGAAAGATGCCATGAGACCACACACACGTAGAGAAAGGACTGCTATCATGAAGGATAATGGTATCTTCCTCTAGAATCAAACTTTCCCACTGAGTTATTGTCATTTTGTTTCAAGTTTATACATTTCTGAAACCCTACCTTCTGTGTCAAAATATTTAATACAGTTCTTAAAATATGCTTGCAAAGTTGGAGAAACGGAGATTAAGGGTAATACAAGATGGATTCTTACTGGAACAACCCACTTCTATAGTGATTGATTTATATCCAGGGATGTTCTTGAAGGGCTGTCTACTTGGTTTCATTTGACTTATTTTCACCAGCAATTTAGTTGAGAAGCATAGAAGCCATGCTTATCAAATTTGCAAATGACAGAACCCTAAGGGGTAAGTACCCTCATAGATGAGAGCATAAGTACTTTGAAAGATCACAGCAACCGAGGGAAGTAAAAACAAATAGAATGAAATGATAGTGATCATCGTAAAGTTTCTGAACTTGAGTCTGAAACAGAACTAGTTATTCACTTATAAGATTCTGGCTTAGGAATTCATTTGAAAAAGATAATTATGCTCTTTAATTATTACTGATACAATATGGTTGTCAAAAAAGCCAGTGCACTGTAAAGCTACATTGGCAAAGACCTAGAATCCAGATTAAGGGAGGGAATTACTCCTACCACTCACACTACATCTGGAATATTTTTTGATACTCCAGGAAGTGACCTGTACCCAGGGAAGGTGGCCAAGGTGATCTAGAGAGCAATAATTTGAAAAACTATAAAGAGAAAACTAAGAATAATCACTTCATATGTTTGTATGGGCATGCAAAAGAGGAGGTTTATTTGTAGGTCTAGTAGCTTTTAAACTCTTTTGACCGACCATAGTCCAGTAAGAGCTATGTCTTTAGATTTAATTCTAAAATTAAAATTTTTTTTTCTTGAACGAAGAAGCAGATGCATATTTTCCATATGCATAAATGCACACATATATAAATTATATTCGTGTCTACATATGTGTGCATACTCACTTATGTACATATACACCTGTAGACAGCTGAAGCAAAAGTTACACAAAGCAGTACTAAACCCTTTTCGTGTGTGCTGTTCAGCTATTTTTTATTTGTTGTTCTGTCGTGTTGGTTAATTGGTTTGTCTGAGTTGGAGTCTCTGTCACACAGACTGGAGTGCAGTGGCACAGTCACAGCTCACTGCAGCCTCGACCCCCTGGGCCAGGCGGTCCTTCTGCCTCAGCCTCCCAAGTAGCTGGGACTACAGGTGCATATCATCGTTCCTGGCTAACTTTTTAAAAAAGTTTTTGTAAAGATGAGGTCTTGCTATGTTGCCCAGGCTGGTCTCGAACTTTTGGGCTCGAGAGATCTTCCCGCCTCAGTCTCCCAAAGTGCTGGGATTACAGACATGAGACATTGCACCAGGCCACACTTAATTGTTTTTATGACTCACATGTGAATTGTGTCTTTAGTTTGAAAAGCATCGCTCTAGAATCCAGTACTGCTTAAAATGTGGTCTACTGACTTGACTGCAAACCAGCCTCTGGTTTGGTGTGCAAATTCTTGGGCCCCGGGCCACACCTAATAGGTTAGATTCTAGAGTGGGTACTCAGGCATCAGCTCTAACCTATTCTCTAAGTACTACTTTTGCTTGCTGAAGCTTCAGAAATATGGCTCTATAATAGAGCCTCCCAAAGCATGTGATCTGTTGACCTGCTCCAAGCTGTTTAGACCAGTTACGTTTCTCATTTGAAAAAAGATAAAAGAAAAGTATCTTTGCAGGAAGAACAGGAGGTAGAAAAGCACCAATAACAAATCTTAGAAATAGGAAATAGAAGTACATTTATAGGAGTTTTAAAAATAAACAGGCAAACTAATACAAGTTTCTGATTGAGAGACTTGGTAGACTGGAAGAGGATTGAGAAAACGACTGAGAATGGGGAACAGAAACAGATAGAAAATGGGAGCAACGGGTAAAAAGCCATGGAGAACGGAGTGAGATGCTCTGGCAAGAAGCACTTGGAGTATTTGCAGAGGGGGAAATGAACAGAAATGAAAGTATTTAAAGAGAGATAAATTTTCTTTACTACTAGTAAAGGTAATTATATACGTAATAAAAAAGCCAGTATTATTATAGTTTTGGTTGTAACTCCTTTTTCCCTATTTGATTGGAAAAACAAAGGCATAAAATTATAACGTAACATAAAAGGACGGAGCATTGGTAGACTGCTGAAGCTAAATGTAGAATTCAGACTCGTGTTATAAATTTAGGATACCAAAAATTACTTGGGTCGGGTCTTTCTCTCTTCATTGTGATTAGGTTATTCATTTGAAATATGGTATATTTCATTCATTTTTGTGTTCTGTTTTAAAGTTTATCTTAGTTTTTTTGTTGTTAGTACGTGAAACATTTAACACTATTTCAAAAGAATTGTACAACAAAGCAAAGTTACTAGCGCCCCCCTCTCCCTTTTCTCCTTTTCACTTCTTCTCCACCTACCCTTAGGGGGGTCTAAACTCTTTAACCTCAGATTCCGTGCTGTATCCATCATTCGCATGTACTGTAGTTTATTCACCCACTCTGTGGGCACACAGACTGTGTCCAGTGTTTTCCAATTATGAACAGTGCTGCTGTCAACAACCTTCAGCAGGTGTATTTTTTGTGCTGTCAGAAGTAAGGAAAATTCCTGAAAGTGGAATTGATGCATCAGTACATGTGGTTTCTTAGATGTTGCCAAGTTCCTTCTGTCAATGTCATGAATACCAGTGTTACACTTCCAGCAGCCATGTACTGAGAATATCTGTTTTTTTCATAACTTTGCTAACGATATATCATTGCATTATTTTCATTTTTACCAGTGTGAGAATTGAGACATTAAAAATGAAGTTCTGGTCTTTTTTCCTCCCTCATTTTTTTTTTTTTTTTTTTTTTTTGCGTTGGAGTCTTACTCAGTCGCCCAGACTGGAGTGCAGTGGCCGTTCCCGGCCACCGCAGCCTCGACCTGCTGGGCTCCGGCTATCCTTCCGTCTCAGCCTTCCAAGTAACCGGAATTACAGGCACGCGCTACCACGCCCGGCTGATTTTTTGATTTATTGTAGAGATGAGGTCTTGCTGCCCAGGCGGGTCTCGAACCCGCGGGCTCAGGCAATCCACTCACCTCAGCCTCCCAAAGGCGTGGGATTACAGGCTGAGCCACTGAGCCCGGCTCCTCATTTTTTTTTTTACTTTTTTATTTTTTTAGTTGGAGTCTCACTGTCGCCCACACTGGAGTGCAGTGGCCACTCCCAGCCACCGCAGCCTCGACCTGATGGCTCCGGCGATCCTTCCGCCTCAGCCTTCCAAGTAGCTGGAACTATTGGTGCGCGCTACCACACCCGGCTAATTTTTTTTTTTTGATTTATTGTAGAAATGAGGTCTCGCCAAGTTGCCCAGGCAGGTTCTCGAACCCGCAGCCTCAGGCAGTCCACTCACCTCAGCCTCCCAAAGGCGTGGGGTTACAGGCTGAGCCACCGAGCCCGGCTCCCCCCCCTTAATTTTTAAGAGTTCTTTATATGTTGGGGATATTGGCCCTTGATCTGTGACACATGTAAATGTTTTCTCCTAGTTAGTGGATGATTTTTGACCCTTTTTTTTTTTGGTGTTCATTGAGAAACAGAAGACTTTTTTAAATGTAGTCTTCGTGGTTAGTGTTTTCTTTAATTGCACTTGGATTGTGTGTCACATTCAGCCTTTCCTTACATTCAGGAAGGTTAAAGAAAATCTTTTATTAAAATACTTATTTGAGTTCCTTTTGACATAGAGGTCAGCCCCTGACCCTTCATTTACTCTTGTAACTACACATTGTAAACATCTGTCCTCAGCACTGGTAGCTTTCTGCCAATTTCCTGATCTCTCACTATGATTACTGGTAGTTAGCCAGTAAATTTTACATACATTTTTAATTAATCTAGCTCTCTACTTTTTTAGGAAAATTTTGAATGACTTATCTTCTGATGCACCAGGAGTGCCAAGGATTGAAGAAGAGAAGTCCGAAGAGGAGACTTCAGCACCTGCCATCACTACTGTCACGGTGCCAACTCCGATTTACCAAACCAGCAGTGGACAGTATAGTGAGTAATCAACAATGTCTGTTTTTAAAAGTGAGAAGAAGATCTAATGGCTGCATTCTCGTTAAAGGAATCTGCAAGCACCCAGTCTTTTCTCAGTCTTGCTGCCGTTATTGTGTTTCCTTTCCTCTTCAAGATACAAAGGTCTGTGATGGAAGCGTTTTCTTTTCCTCCAAGTTTTAGTCAGGATCACTCAGGTGTGTAAACCTTTAGGTGTTCCCTTGTTTAGTGCAGATGCATGAAGAGTCAGAAGTTTTTTGAGCCACAAATCAAAACCCTGGTTTTTAGTTCTCGTGTGTGTTAAGGGAGAACGTGGGTTTTTTTCAGACAGAGCAAACAATCGTACTTGGATGTAAGGCCAATAGCAGTCTCACTGTTGTTCACTTTAGCAGTTTGTCTTCTTTTCTAAATGTAGAACTTTAAAATCTTCGTATTTGATGTTTCAAGTGGGGTGGGGTGGCTTGGTTGTAGTCTGCCAGCGCATTCAATGATGTTTCTTTTCATGTAGAATGAGTTATGATAATGTAACCACAAGGACTGCTGAAATTAGCAAGACAGGTTGATTTTTGGCTCACAGAAAGCCAAGCTTTCTCCTGGAAAATTATCAGCATTTTCATTTCTCTGATGTCTCTATCTGGTACTTAGGTCTCTATTCTTCTCCCTTACCTCCTGTCTTCACCTAAATCTGTTAGGAAGTACCTTGAAATCCTGCTTTTGTTTGCTCAAAGGCACTTGTCCCTCCTTTCCCTGTTCCTCGGCCTTTCAGAGTGCCTCATTTATCGTTGGCCTCTTCATTTTGGTTTGTTCATTAAACATTCCACTGCCCAATATATAGTCCCCACCCCCACCCTGATTGCAAATTGAAACTCCTAGGTTGCATTCGCTTTCTAGTACCATAATCCGTATCAGAAATGTGTATAAAAGCTTGACCCCCAGGTTACTAGTTTTTTAGTTCCAGCTCGGCTTTGTTTTGCCTAACTCTTAATTTGCATCCAACTGTGTTAAAAACAGAGTCTGAAGTAGCAAACTTTTTAGCTCCCCCAAAGCTGAAATTTCTAAGAGTAAGTAGAAGGAAATATCTTTGACTAAACTTTTTGCCCACTAAGCTCAATGAGCTCAGTCATCTTTTTCCTTAAATTCTTTGTGGTAGAGAGAAAGAGGTATATCTGTGTGTGTGTGTGTGTGTGTGTGTGTGTGTGTGTGTGTGTGTGTGTGTGTTTTCAGTTTGATAGACTCAGATCCAGATTGTTATTCAAGATTTATGTTCTAAGACATTGATGCCTGCGCTTTACTTTTCCTCCACTTCAGCGTACCTGAGGAATACAACATGCTCCTGTCAGTCAGAGAGGTTCTCTCTGTTGCGGATTCTCACTTAAACTAGAAAGCAGCTGTTTAGGAAAGCGGCCTATCCGAATCTGAAAAGGGGATGTAAAGGTTAGAGAAGTACCACTGTCCCTCTAGATGCCAAATTTGGTGCGCCCGACTCCTCTAGGAGTGGAAAATCGCTAGTTTTAAGAGATTAATATATTAAAGTTTTCAAAGTTGTATTCATCATCTTTACCCCTTGTCCTCTCTGTACGTGCACATATGACTTTGATGGAACTGATTTAAGGTTGTTCTTGATTTTTATTAAGAGGTAACATAATAAATACTCACATATACAGTAACATTTATATATGTTTCTTAACTTAAAAAGGGAATATATGCTGGGCTCGGTGGCTCAGTCTGTAATCCCGTGCCTTGGGCGGCTGAGGTGAGTGGATTGCCTAAGCCCGCGGGTTCGAGACCCGCCTGGGCAACTTGGTGAGACCTCATCTCTACAATAAATAAAAAATTAGCCGGATGTGGTAGCGCGTGCCTGTAGTTCCAGCTACTTGGAAGGATTGTCGGAGCACAGCAGGTTGAGGCTGCAGTGGCCGGGAGCGGCTACTGCACTCCAGTCTGGGCGACAGAGTGAGACTCCAACTCAAAAAAAATGGGAATATATGGTGGCTGAAATCAAAATACTGGAGGTTTATAATATTAGTGAAAAGTAAGAACCCTTTTTATAAGTCCCCAGTAGTAAGAGCATGTTCTTCAGTTATTTTCCATTGTGCACATACTATTGTGTACATGTCGTTGTGCTTTTTTACACAGGGACAGCTGACATTATTCATAACCATAGGTATAGACATGCACATATAGCTATATGCATTTTTTCTGTAACAGTTCCATCGTGCTTCTGAGTAAAGATAATCTGTATTCAAACATGCTTCTGCTGACGAACACTGAGGACATTGCCACTGTTTCAGACTTGCCATTTGACATCCTTCTGCAGGGCCTCAGTGGGACTGTTTCATGAGTGGGACAGAGTTAAAGCACATTCTCCTCGTTGCCCTTGAGGTAGATGCATCTGTTTGCATTCCTTTCATGGTTGCTCATGTATTCATGCTTATACTAAATGGATCCATTACTCAGTTCACTATTCCAGGTAGTAAAGTTTTGTTAGGGGTTCTACTCCTAACAGGAAAACATGGATCTTTTACTTTGAACTTGAATTTTGTGTTTCACTAAATAAAACTACAACTTACAATTGCCTCTTTATTCTGACTGCTCAGATTCTCAGCTGAGTTTATGTTTAATTGTATCTGTTTATTAGTCTATTTTTGTTTGAATGAATTTGGTTTTAGAAAGCTGCCACACATCCGTTTGGAATAATGAAGAGTATTGATAAAAACTCTAGAGAAAAACCATGTTTAATAGGATTAGACATCAGTTTTCAAAGTACTTTTATATACCTAACCTCATTTGATATTATAATTGTACCTCATAGCTGGAATCAGCAGCTTTTATTTTCTACAGAAGAGATAACAGGTTCAAATAGCAGATTAGAGCTGGAAGTTGAACTAGAACCGAAATCATCTCATACATGGTTTACTGGTTCCTTCCTCCCACTTTGAGTTCACTGCTGTGTACCAAGAAGAAAGTGGTGTGTTAAGTACAGTTGAGTTTATTAACTCTGTAAAAGAAATTGTGGTTTGAGTCTGTTGATCTTCTGATTCTTTCAAGTAATCGTGCAAAATTAGTCTTAGAATAGTTCTTATTCCATTTTTTCCCCCATGTCTAAGATAAGTAAAGTTTCTGGGATTAGCTAAAGTGGATAGATTGTACGTGCCAGTGTCTTTATTTCCTCAAGTATCATTTTGCTAAACTAATCACACCATAGTCATTAACTCTTCTTATTTCTTGATTAAGCGATGGATAATCAATTTTTCATGTGCAGATGACTCAGGATATTCTCATTACCCAGAGCTGACTAACAACGGACTCCAAACTAATTCCTTTCGAACAGATAGTAACATGTCTAAGTTAGACATGTTGACTTGCTTGCATTGTTTACTTTTTTCTTATTCAGTCCAAATCCACTGTGCAGTTTTACATGTAATATTGTGATTTTGGGGCCTTCTCTTTCTGGAGAGCTTGACCACAGCAGGGAGAACTGTCTGGGGAAGAAGCAGTCACCCAGCTCAACACTGGTATCCAGAAGGTTGGCTCTTCCACATACAATAATGATCTGTTTTTAAATTAACTTTTTAATATAGTGTAACATAAAAGTTATTTCTGTTTTTTATAAAGTGGAATGCCTGCTAGCATGAGAAAATATTGACTGATTCATTTTGTAACAAATGAATGGTGAGTGTGGTTAGTTATGATATAAACACACAGGATCCAACATGAGAATGCCTGAGTATGTAACTTAGAAATGACAGTGAAAGCCAGGCTCGGTGGCTCAGCCTGTAATCCCGCGCTTTGGGAGGCTGAGGTGAGTGGATTGCCTGAGCCCGCGGGTTCAAGACCCACCTGGGCAGCTTGGCGAGACCTCACCTCTACAATAAATCAAAAAATTAGCCAAGCGTGGTAGCGCGCACCTGTAGTTCCAGCTACTTGGAAGGCTGAGGCGGAAGGCCACTGCACTACAGTCTGGGCAACAGAGTGAGACTCCAACTCAAAAAAAGAAATGAGAGTGAAATATTTTTTTCTAAGTGATGCTCTTGAGCTGTGATTGTAAATTCCATGATGGATTCTCTGATAACTAAGTTCCATAGAATATATCTGTTGTTTCATTGAGTGGTCTTTTGATACAGTTTATCAAAACTGGTTTATCTAGAAGAGTTAGGGAATAGAGTGCACTGATGAACTGCTTTATTAATTACACTTTAAAACAACGATTTATTGGGTACCAGCCACTTTGCCAAGTACATGAAAGTAGAGTAGAAAAATCACATTTTCTACCCTCAAGAAATTTACTAGTGGGGCAGCAAATACTAAAACAATTGATACACTAATGCTAAAATGAAGGAATCACGAAGTGCAACGTCCTCAGAACCAAATTACTTCAAAAGAAATAACTTTTCTGACCTGTTTTTTAAAAATTGTTCACAGGCATTATTATAATAAAAAATAGTATCGTTTATAGAGTACATCTCTACTGTTGAAGCTGGACGTAGGTTTCCTGAGCAACAGGTTGTTTGAGTATACCAGATTCTGGGTGATGATCTGCTGTAATTCTCCCAGGTTGTCTTACAAACTAGCCTGCATTGGACTAAGTGTGTTTTAAAGTCTCAAATGGTATTAATTAAACTAGTAACCATAAAATCCATTGGGTTTTAGTTGCCATTACCCAGGGAGGAGCAATACAGCTGGCTAACAATGGTACGGATGGGGTGCAGGGGCTGCAAACACTCACCATGACCAGTGCAGCCGCCACACAGCCGGGCACGACAATTCTGCAGTATGCACAGACTACGGATGGACAGCAGATCTTAGTGCCCAGCAACCAAGTTGTTGTACAAGGTAAGGGAAGTCAGAATTCACAGGTGTGGTAAGTTCTATGAAATACTAAAATTTTATAAACACAGAAAAAGTAAGTATCATATTGCAGATGTTGAACTGTAGTTAATTTTTTCTTCAGTGTAATCAAGATAGATGATATTTTCCATGAACTCTTCTGCTGTTCCAATTGGACCAAAATGTCATGGCATAAAAACAACTATTTTCAGTTTTTAAAAGTAACATCTACCTTAACAACTTTAGTACTTGGGGTTGGAGAACCAGGGCAGGTTAGAAGGAAGGACAAAGACAGCAGGAGTTAGGAAAGGTGGGTTTTAGACCTGGCACTGCTTAGGTCTGCTGTGTGACCTTCCTTGAACAAGACCCAACCTCCCTGGGTCTAAATTTTTTCATGTGTCAAATGAGAGCTGGACTAATCACTGATAAGAATCTTTGGAGGTTCAGGATTTTGTTCTCTGTGCTTTTTATTCAGAAGAAACTTAGATCCTCTTTTCTAAGAACATCAGTTTTAATTTCTAATGGAAACATTGTATTCCAGAAGATCTTATACCGGTATGCAAATCTAAAGTCTTTAGAGAAAAAGTAGTGGTTAAATCCTTGATGAATTACAGAAATTACTTTTTTGTTGTTGTTGTTTTCTTTTGTAGTTGTTGATTCCATTTGTTTTCTGGTATTTATTTCAGGAATCTTATGGATAGGAGTTGGCCATTCTTTGAATTCATTTGAGTATTTCTTTTTTTTTTTTTTTTTTGAGTTGGAGTTTCTATTACCCAGGCTGGAGTTCTGCCACCCAGACTAGAGTGCGGTGGCATGCTCACCACAGCCTTGACCTGCTGGCCTCGGGTGATCCTTCTGCCTCAGCCTTCCAAGTAGCTGGAACTACAGGCATGTGCCGCTATGCCCAGCTAATTTTTTTTGGGGGGGGGATTTATTATAGAGATGAGGTCTCACCAAGTTGCCCAGACTGGTCTCGAACCCATGGGCTCAAGCAATCCTCTCACCTAGGCCTTCCAAAGTGCTGGGATTATAGGTAAGAGCCACCACGCCCAGCCTGAATAGCTCAAGAATGTAGTTAGTGCCAGATTAGAGATTTGCAGATAGAAGGAATAGTACTAAATTTGTTCCTGAAAATACTTTCATAGATAACAATGCATTTTGCCTGTGTAAGGTAATGATAGTTGTATCCCTTCGTCATGGGTAATAATTTGGGAATAACCCTAAAACACCAACTAGAGAGAATTGTGACGTATTTAAAGATCTCTAATGTATTTACAGAAGATAGTCTGTTACTGAACAAATATTTGAAAAAGAGAATACTTTGCTTATTGATGAGAGTAAAACACCTTTTCACTTTACATGCAGGTACTCAAAAATTGTAAAGCAGGATGTCAGTGAATTTGAATTCTGAACGTCAGTTTGAAGATGGTAACATGTTTAGTATATAAATCTTTTCCACTCAAACTACACATTTTAATTGATATTAATAACGAATATGAATAATTTTTTAAAGACCTTCAAATTTTCTTAAATAATGATAGGTTTCTTATTCCTAGAAGATCATATATTATCAACCTATTTTTAGAAGCAGTTTGGCACATAGTGATTGTGTTTCTTTTCACAAATGGTGGGTCAGCTAGTTAGAAAATTAGAACTTCAGTTTATTTAGCCATTTAAATTGAAACAATATGTTTACAGATCAAATAATTGGCATCAGTTGGTGCACTTTTTCATACTTTCAGTTTTGTTTCAATTAGAAATTTACAGTAGTTGACCATAATGCTTTATTTTCTCTTCCATTTTGCTATTTTATGAAAAATCATGGTCGTTTTTATGTCGTGGCAAGAGTCTGCTTGAAATTTTTTAATATGAATTTACCAAAGTCAAAGGAAGACATTGAGGACTATATCTAGGAAGATCATCCAAGCTGTGCCCTACTTACCTTTTAGACTTAAAAGGTTGGTAAGCATGTTAACAACAGAATAGAGCTGCATTCCAGTGAAAGATAAATATAAGACCCAGCAGACATAGGTTGAGACCTCCTTCGCCCAAGTGTGTATGCTAATAGATACCTTAAGTTGGGAATGATTTCTTAGTAATGGCCCACAGTGTGTTGATTGTTTCAGCATTGTAGCCAGAATCACCTGTTCTTTTTGTTTGCCTTTTAATCCAAAATCTGTGCTAAGACTGATGATTGGTACACCATTGAGTCAAGGGGCGGTGTTTCAGCCTTACACCATGCTCCCTGTTCTTCTTTCCAGCTGCCTCTGGAGATGTACAGACATACCAGATTCGCACAGCACCCACGAGCACTATTGCCCCCGGCGTTGTTATGGCCTCGTCTCCAGCACTTCCTACACAGCCTGCAGAAGAAGCAGCACGGAAGAGAGAGGTTCGCCTCATGAAGAACAGGTACATATGTTGTGTTCACTTAGATTGCTGTGGTCCACTGGGGCCTCAAATTCTGCCAGACGTGTGCTTTACATCCGTTGATAGTAAGACCTTTGCATTGGATTTTTTTTTTTTTTTTTTCTGGTAGAATTGATGGCTCTTGTTAGGGCTTCTTTATTTACTAAGCTACACTTACAAGGTAGCTCGGGAGACTGTGAACCCATCTTTGATCATAGAGTAGTGTGTTTTCTTGCAGTTTCCCCGGGGAGATTTCAGGCACAATTTGCTATGTTTTCACTGTGTCCAACCAACTAGTTAGGTTATTAAGAATTGTTTATTTTCATGAGTAGTGTTCAAGAAGGTCAAGAATTTCATATATGTATAATATATTATATTTTGACTTTATAAAATTTACTCGATGTAAAGTAAATGTATGATGTAAATGATGCAATAGCAATTTAGCACTTAACGATTCTTTAAAGATATATTGTGAAAGTACCGTGTTACGGTCAAAAATCTTAAAAATAGATAGTCTTCAACAATGAAAATACTTACATATCAAAATCTGTGAAATGTGGATAAAGCAGTTCTCAGAAAATAAATTCATTGCTGTAAATGGTTTTGAATCCTATAAAAGAAAGTTTCTAAATATTTCACTTAGAATTTTAATATGAAAACGACTAAGACAAACAGAAGAAAATGAAAATAAAGTATATAAAAATAGAAAAGGTTTTAAATTGGTGAAAGTATTCCACTGTTCACCCCAAGGTACTTCAAACACTGGTAAAGTGAAAGAAACAGAGATTGAACTTGGAAGATCTGGCTTCAAGGTTTGGCTCTGTCCTGTAGCCATGATTTTGGGAGAACGTACTTATTTTCTACACCTTGGTTCTCTCCTTGGTAAAGTGGGATCCCACCACCCAGAGTGTTGCTTTAAGGGTCAAGGGAGATGTTCCTCTGAAAGTGCTTTGTGACTGCAGTGCTCTGGTGAAATGTGTTTGGTGTGCACTTTCATTTTTCAACTCAGATCGACCTCTTTCTCCTTAAAGTTTTGTCCACTAATTTTGGGATTCACCAGTAATTCTTATCGACAGTAATCATTACTATGGTATTCTCGTGGGAATTTTCTGTTTCCCGCATCCCTTCTACATTTATTTACTGGAATTCTTCTATACAGAAGATTTGTTCCTTCACATTATTTAATTGTATCAGTGTAGACTTATGTATATTTTATTTGGGGGATTATAACCTAATACTGTTGTTATTTATTGTGTTGTTCAGTTTGTTCTGGCTTTGACATGCCTTTGTTTCTTTTTTTTTTAAAAAAGCGTATCCTTACTTTTTGACACTAAGATTGTCCAGGTTCAAATGTTCATCTTGCGTTTTCCCTTCATTAGCCTGGGAATCGGCCATTCCTCCAGTGAGCCCTAGTTCTTTCCATAGAAAATGGCATTGGAAAGTCAAGAACTGGGCATTAGGTGTACTCTTTGTTTCATGGAATTTTATACTTGTACACCCTCACAAAGACAGCTAAGAAATGTACCTATGTATGCCCACATCCTTATTTCTGTGTCTGGTTGGCTTTCTGTGTCCACAGGTTCTTCATCCATGGATTCAGCCAACCATGGATCAAAAATATTGGAGGAAGGAAAAAAACAGTAAAAAGTAGCAATACAGCAACAAAAATGCAAATAAAAGAGCAATACAATAAACAGTTACTTACATAGATATGTGCTGTGTTGTTATATGTAATCTAGAGGTGACTTTAAGTGCAGGAAGATGTGCATTGGTTATCTGGCTAGTCTAGAACCACACAGTTAATTTTAGACTCCCCTTTGCTTAGTTGTAACTTGCTGTCTTTAATAGAAACTTGGCTTGCTTTCAGAATTGGTAATATGTACCCCTGTGAGAAACAAATTTACCAATTACAGTGTAGCATTTATATACATTTATTTATTGTATTTTTAGCCTAATAGGATTCAGTGAACATGCTGTTTTTTTAAAGTTACTTACCCCTGCTCCTTTGTCTCTACCTGCTGCAGTGAGGTTATTTTATTCATTTGTACTACAATTAAGATTTATCACCATCTTCATTCAATTCTGAGACTCTCAGAACATCCTGTTTTTTATATTTAAACTTACACATACCTAAGTTCACCTGCTGTATAGTTTTATGGGTTTTGACAGATGTATGGTGTCATGTATCTACAACCACAGTGCCATATGGAACAGTAATACTAATGTAAAAGTAACACCTTGTGATGTCCCTTTGTAGGCAGCTTCTACCCCTTCCTCTAGGCCCTGAAGACCACTGAACAGTTTACCATCCTGTTATATAGTTTCATCTATTCCAGAACCTTATATAAATGGAATCTTACAATACGTAGCCTTTTAGATCTGGTTCCTTCACTTAGCAAAGTGCATTTCAGATTTATTAATATTGTTACATGAGTCAGTTACTGGCTTTATGCCAAAATGTTCCATTGTATGGATGTCCTGTGGTTTATCTATCATCTTGGTTTTTTCTATAAAGATTTTCATGTGAACTTTTAATTCCCTTTGATACATATCTAGGATTAATTTGGCTGGGTGGAATGCAACTGTATATTTAAACTTAAGATATACTTCCCAGTTGTTTTCCAGGTGTCTGTACCATTTTGCATTCCCACCAGCAACGTGTGAGAGTTCCAGTTGCTCTCTGTCCTTGCCAGAAGTCGACATGGTCAGGTTCATTTTTCTCGACATTCCAGCAGTTATGTAAAGGGTATCTCATTATGGTCTTAATTAACTTTTTATTTGTGACTTTTATGTGTATTGCCAGCTCTCTATTTTCTTTGGTAAAATACCTTTCAGATCTTTTGCCCATTTTTCATTAGATTGTCTTTTATTTTGTAATATCTTTTTTCTGGATACAAATATCCTTTGTCGGAGCAAGCCAGTCTGTGACTTTTCGTTCTTTTTTTTTTGGCAGTATTTGACACAGCAAAAGGTTTCGTTTTGACGAGGTCCCTTTTTTCAGTTTTATTCTTTTATGCATTATGCTTGTGGTGGTGTATCTTAAGACTCTTGCCTAGATAGGCCCAGCTCACTGGCGTTCATTGTCCTGGAGCCTGTGGATAGGCCCGTGGGCACCCATCCTGCCCCCAGCCGGGGTTCTGAGGACCAGCCTGCTGCCGCCACCACCATGAGTGCCATACGTGCCACCTGGATACCTAAGGTCAAACCTGCCTGACCTGCTGCTACACCACTGAGACCAGAATTCACTAGCTGTGTTTTCATAGACGAAGCCTACCTGGCATTCCCATCCCTAGCAAATCCTTGCCACAATTGCAGCCTAAGCCACTGAAGAATTCACAGACACCACTGCCATTTACAGCCGGATAAGTCAAACTGCACCCCCCCAGAATAAAACCCAAAGAACCCTAACCAGCTAACACTATGCATTTTCTACAGTAAAAGTCCTTCCCTACAAAAGACAATCCATGAAATTAGATTAAGCAGCTGTTATTCCAGGTGCAGATACTGGCGTAACAACACAAGAAACATGAAGAAAGCTTAATGCCTCCAAAGAAGCTAAATAATTTTTAGCTAACAGATAACAAAGAAAAGAAAATCAGTAAAATAACCAAAAAAGAATTCAAAGTCAATCTTAAGGAAACTCAGCAAGAAGTAACAGGGCTAATACAACAGAAAATTAGGAAAGCAGGGTAATGATCTGAATAAGAAATGCTCAAAGAGGCAAATATCATTTAGAAAAAAACTCTGAAACTGGAGGGTTTAATGAAGTGCAAAAGTACAGTCAAGAGCTTCAATTATAGACTAAGCAGAAGAATTTCTGAATTTTAAGACAAGTCTTTTGAAATAACCTAGTAAGACAAAAAAAAAAAAAGAATAAATGATGAAGGAAAGCATAAATGACATATTTGAATTTTGAGAGTTTCAGAAGGAAAGAGATGGGAAAAGGAATAGAAAACCTATTTAATGAAGTAATAGCTGAAGACTTCCCATGCTTTTCAGAAGGTAGAAACATCCAGATACAGGAAGCTCAAATATTCCCAAATAGATACTTTCCAGAAAGGTCTTTTCCAAGGCACATTATAGTCAGACTGTCAAAGGTCAAATACAAAGAGAATTCTAATAGCAAGAGAAAAATGTCAGACCACTTAAGGGAATCTACATCAGACTAACAGATTTATCAGCAAAAACCTTACAGGCTAGGATATTGTATTCAAAATGCTGGGGTGGGGGGTGGTGGTAAGCCAAGAATACTGCACCCAAATGAAGGAAAAATAGTCATTCCCAGACAAGCAAAAATTGAGGAATTTCACCACAACCAAACTGGCCTGACAAGAAATGTGTAAGGAAGTCCTACATTTGGAAATGAAAAGATGATGTCTGGCATCATGAAAACATATGACAGTATAAATCTCACTGATGAAGCAACTACACAATTGAGAAAAAGTAAAGAATTAGACATTATCATTACCAAAAGTTACCAAATCACAAATACAAACAAAAGAAGAAAGGAAGAAAGTATATACAAAATAATTAGCAAGCAGTTACTAAAGTGACAGGAGTAACTGTACCTATCATTAACAACTTTGAATATAAGTAGTTTAAATTCCCCAATTCAAAGATACAGGCTGGTGGAACAGATAAGAAGATATGACCCATCATAATAATATATGCTTTCTCCAAAACACTCATCCCCTATAAAGACCCACATAACCTGAAAATGAAAGTATGGAAAAAATATTCCACACAAATGGAAACCAGCTATATTTATATCAGACAAAATAGACTGTAAGCCAGAAACCATAAAAAGAAACCAAGGAGGTCATTATATAATGATAAAGGGATTAATTCAGTAAGAAGATATAACATTGAAAATATATAAGCACCCAGCACTGGACTACCAGATATATCAAGTAAATATTAGAACTAAAAAGGAGAGATTGTTGGCAATATAATAGTTGAAAACTTCAAAAGTCCACTTTCAGGTCAGGTACGGTGGCTCATACCTATAACTCCAACACTTTAGGAGACTGAGGCAGGAGGATTGCTTGAGACCATCCTGGATAACACAGACCTCGTCTCTGTTTAAAAAGTAAGTAAACTGAAAGGCGGAGACGGAAGGATCGCCAGAGCCCAGCAGGTCGAGGCTGCGGTGGCCGGGAGTGGCTACTGCACTCCAGTCTGGGTGACAGAGTGAGACTCCAACTCAAAAAATAAAAATAAATTAACTTAAAAATTAAAATTTAAAAAACTTCATTTCAGCATTTGGCAAATTACCCAAACAGAAAATCAACAAAGAAACCTTGGACTTAATCTGAACTGTAAACCAAATGAACCTAACAAACATTTACAGGACATTTCAGCCTATATAGAATGTATATTCTCATCAGCACATAGAGCATTCTCCAGGATAGACCTTATGTTAGGCAACAAAACAAGTCTCAACTTTAAGTTTAATAAAAAAATTCAAATTATATCAAGGGTCTTCTCAGGCCACAGTGAAATAAAACTAGATATCAGTAACAAGAGGAACGTCAGAAACTGTACAATACATAGAAATTCAACATGCTCCTGAATGACTTTGGGGTCAATGAAAAAATTTAAAAGGAAGTAAAAAATCTTTTTGAAACAAGTGAAAATGGAAGAAAACTTATGGGATTCAGCAAAAGCAGTCCTAAGAAGAGAATTTATAGCAATAAATGGCTCCACAAAAAAATTTTTTTTTAATAACCTAGTGGTGGCCAGGCTCGGTGGTTCAACCTGCAATCCCGCGCTTTGGGAGGCCGAGTGAGTGAATTGCCCGACGCTGCAGGTTCGAGACCCTCCCGGGCAACTTGGCGAGACCTCATCTCTACAATAAAAAATCCAAAAATTAGCCGGGCATGGTAGCACGTGCCTGTAGTTCCGGCTACGTGAAAGGCTGAGGCGGAAGGATCGCCGGAGCCCAGCAGGTCGAGGCTGCGGTGGCCAGGAGCGGCCACTGCACCCCAGTCTGGGCGACAGAGTGAGACTCCAACTCAATAAATAAATAAATAAATAAATAAATAAATAACCTAATGATATACCTCAAAGGAGAAAAGCAAGAACAAATGAAGCCCAATAAAGAAATAAAGCTAGTAAACCACTCGTATGTCTAACCAAGAAAAAAGAGACAATCCAAATAAAAAATTAGAAACTAAAAAGGAGACATTATAACTGAAACCATAGAAATCAAAGGATTTCTAGAGATAATTATGAACAAGTATACACCAACCAATTTTTAAGACACAGAGGAAATGGATAATTTTCTTGGCATATGTAACCTATAAAAATTGAACTAGGAAGATTAAGAAAAGCCCAGGACCAGTTGTCTTTATTGCTGTATTCTGCCAAACTTATAAAGAAGAGCTAACACTAATTTTCCTTGAGCTATTGCCAAAAAAGTGAGGAGGACAAGATTTTTCCTAATTAATTCTATAGGGCAAAATTAATTTACCCTGATACCAAAACCAGTCAAGGGCACACAGACACACAGAGAAAACTACAAGCTCATAAACCTGATGCACATAGATACAAAAAGCCATAACAAATGCCTGGAAACTGAATCCAACAAGGCATCACATAGATAGCACGCCATGATCACGTGAGGTTTATCTGGGGATGCGAGGATGGCTCAAAACATGCAAGTCAATGAAAGTGGCACATCACATCCACAGAAGAAAAGACAAAAACCACGTGAGCATCACTGTAGATGCAGGAAGAGCATGTGATAAAAATGATCAACAAATTGGGTATAAGCATACTACAAGACAATAACGACTATGTATGATAAGCCCATAGCTAGCATTATATTGAATTGAGAAAAGCTGAAAGACTTTCCTCTAAGAAATGAAGCAAGACAAAGATGCTCACTTCTACCACTGCTATTCAGCAGAGTACTAGACATTTAAGCCTGAGGCAGTTAGGCAAGAGAAAGAAATACAGGTCATCCAAGTTGGAAAAGAGGAAATCAGATTGTCTCTGTATACAGATGAAATAATCTTACATGTTTAAAAAAAAAACAACTGGACTCTTAGAACTGATAAACAAGTTTAGTAAAGTTGCGAGATACAAAATCAACATGCAAAAATAGCATTACTAAACACCGTAATGAACTGTCTGAGAAAGAAGTCAAGAAGGCGATTTCATTTACAATAGCTCAAGGGAAAAAAAAACCTAGAAATAAATTTAACCAAAGAAGTGAAAGACTTCTACAGTGAAAACTAGAAAGCATTGATAAAAGAAATTAAAGAGGACACACTCAAATGGAAAGATATCCAATGCTAATAAGTTGGAAGAATTATTATTATTAAATTGACCACACTACCCAAAGCAAGCTATAGATTCAATGCAGTTCCTGTTGAAATACAGTGACATTTTTCACAGACATAGAAAAAATATCCTCAATTCCTTACGGAACCAAGTAAGAGCCTGAGTGACCAAGACTCCTGAGCAAAAAGAACAAAACTACACTACCTTCCTTCAAAGTTTTAGTAACCTTAGCCTTAACCTTGACATGGTCTTGAAATAATGACAGATACATAGACCAGTAGAATAGAGTAAAGCACCAAATAAATATACATTTATAGCCAGCTGATTTTCAACAAAGATGCCAGCCAAGAACTTACATTGGGGAAAGGATACCTTTTTCAATAAGTTGTATTAAGGAAACTGGATTTCTATGTGCAGAAGAATAACACTAGATTTCTATTACCAAACAAATCTATTCAAAATGGATTAAAGGCTTAAACATAAGACCTGAAAATTTAAAACTACTAGAAGAGAATGGGAGAATGCCTCAGGACATTGGTCTAGGCAAAGAATTTATGGTTAAGACTTAAAAAGCACAGGCCAAAAAACAAAAAAAAATAGACAAATGGCACTATATTAAACTAAAAAGCTTCTGAATAGCAAAGGAAACAGAGTGACAAGACAGCCTGTAGAATGGGAGAAAATATTTACAAACTATTCATCTGATAAGGGACTAATATCCAGAATATACAAGGAACTCAAAACGACAGGGAAAAAAAAATTACACTAATCCCATTAAAAACTGGGCAAAGGAACTGAATAGACATTTCTTAAAAGAAGACATACAAATATATGAATTAATATGTGAAAAAAAGCTCAGCATCACTAAGCATCAGCTCAAACCCACAATGAGATATCATTTCACCTTCATTGGAATGGCTGCTATCAAAAAACAAAAAAAGTGGAGAAAAGGGAACTTTTCTGTTGGTGAGAATGTACATGAGTACAGGTATTATGGAAAACAGTGCAGAAGTTTTCCTAAAAACTAAATACAGAACTGCCATATGATCCAGCACTCCCTGGGTATTTATTCAAAGGAAAGGAAATCAGTTTATTAAAGGAAGGTACCTGTACTCCTGTGTTTATTGCATCAGTATTCACAGTAGCTAAGATATGCAATCAACCTAAATTCCCATCAACAGATAAATTGATAAAATATGGTGTTATATACACAGTTGAGTACCATTTAGCCACTAAAACAAATGGCAATTCTATCATTAATGACAACGCAGATGAGTTTGGAGCACATTATAGATTAAGCATAAGAAATCAGGCACCAAAAGATAAAGTTAAAATTTGGAGCTCGTGGAAATGGAGAGTAGACCTGTGGGTGATTAGAGTCTGGAAAGGGGAGCTTGGGGAAAGGTTGGCTAATGGATACAAAATTACATCTAGATAGGTGGAATGAGTTCTGGTGTTCAGCACTGTGGGTGAATATGGCTGGCTACAGTTTGTTGTATATTTTCAGAAAGCTAGATTTTAAATGTTCACAACACAATGAAATGATTAAATAGATGTGATGAGTATGCTAATTACATAATTTGATCATTACACATTGTATAATAGAATGGTGTTTTTTTGAGTTGAAGTCTCACTCTGTCACCCTGACTGGAGTGCAGAGGCACGCTTCTGGCCACCACAACCTCGACCTGCTGGGCTCCGGTGATCCTTCTGCCTCAGCCTTCCTAGTAACTGGAACTATAGGCGTGCGCTACCACGCCCGGCTAATTTTTTTGATTTATTGTAGGGATAAGGTCTCACCTGCCTAGGCGGGTCTTGAACCCACGGGCTCAGGCAATCCACTCATCTCAGCCTCCCAAAGCGCGGGATTACAGGCTGAGCCACCGAGCCCAGCGTATATATAGATATTAACCTACCACTCTATCCCATAAATATGTACAACCAAAAAGGAAGAAAAAAATAATTGTTTGCCTCACCCAAGATTACACAGAGTTTTCTTTGCTTTTCTCCAGATGTGTTGCAGTTTTGTGTTTCACATTTAGGTCTGTGATCTCTTTTGAGTTTACTTTGTCTAGGGTGTGAGGGATGTGTCAGGCTTCATTTTCTTACATGAGGACATCTATCTGTTCCAGACCATTTATTTAGCAGGCAGTTATTTCTCTATTGAATTGCTACTGCTCTTTTTTTTTCAGTTGGAGTCTCACTCTGTCACCCAGACTGGATAGGGTGCAGTGGTACACTCCCGGCCACCACAGCCTTGACCTGCTGGGCTCCAGCGATCCTTCCACCTCAGCCTTACAAGTAGTTGGAACTACAGGCGCGCGCTACCACGCCCGGCTAATTTTTTGATTTATTGTAGAGATGAGGTCTCGCCACATTGCCCGGGCGGGTCACGAACCCGCGGGCTCAAGCAGTTCGCTCACCTCAGCCTCCCAAAACGCTGATACTGTAGTCGTGAGTCACCGCGCCTGGCCTGAATTCACATCTGACAGTACTCAGTTTTCCGTTCCATGAACATATACTCTCCACTTATTTTTTGGCATGTAGAGCCTGCACATATCTTACTAGAATATACCTAAGTACTTCTGGGTTTGTGTTTCAAGGCAGGCACTGTTTGAAATGGTAAATTCTTAGTTCGTTGCTGTTATGTGGAAGTAAAGTTAGCTTCCACGTATTAACTTTTTATCCTATGATCATTTTAAATTCACTTCTTAGTTCCTAGTTCTACCTTTTTTTGTAGATCCTTTGGGATTCTCTATATGGGCAATGATGTTGTCTACAAATAAAGACGGTCTTAATTCCTCCTTTCTAATCTATATGTCTTTGTATTTATTTTCCCCCTTATTGCAGTATCTAGGACTTATGGTACGATACTGACTAGGAGTGGTGAGAGGGGACATACTTGCCCTGTTCTTGGCCTTAGCAAGGGCATTCGTTTTCTGTTGCTGCTTATCACAAATTGTCACAGACTTAGTGGCTGAAACAACGCAGATGTATTCTTCTCCAGTTCTGTAGATCAGAGGCCTTCATGGATCTTACTGGGCTAATACGATGTCGACAGGGCTACACTCTTTTCTGGAGGTTCTGGGGAGAAATATGTTTCTTTACCTTTTCCAGCCCTAGGCCCCCCACATTCCTTGCCTCATGGCCCCCGTTCTCTGTCTTCAAAGTCAGCAGTGTTGCGCATCTCTGTCTTCCTTCCGTAGTTGCATTTTCTGCCTCTTCTACTTTTAAGAACACCTATGGTGTCACTGGCCCACCCAGATAATCCAGGATAATTCTCTACTTTTAAGGTCAGCTGATTAACAACCTTAATTCCATCTGTAGCCTTAATTCCCCTTTGCCGCATCACGTAGCATACTCGCAGATTCCCAGGAATAGTACAGCGACATCTTCGGGGAGACCACAAGTAGTGTGACAGCTGTCGTTTCTTTGTAAATGGTCTTTATTAGGTTAACAAAAGCTCTCTTCTGTTTCTAGTTTTCTGGGAGTTTTTAATCACACATCGTTGTTGAATTTTGTCAAGTGTTTTGCGGAATCTGTTAAGGTGATCATATGGTTTTTCTTATGTAGTCTGTAATTGGGTGAATTAACACTGATAATCCAATTTTGAGACATGCATGCATTCCTGTGGCGGACCCCACTTGGTCATGAAGTGTCATTTTAACATGTCGCTGGGTTTAATTTGTAATATTTGGTTGAGGATTTTCATGTCTACATTCATGACCATTATGGGATCTTAGTTTTCTTTTCTCACCATGGGTTGGTTATTAGGAGGCGTTCCCATCTCTTTTTCTGGAAGAGCTTGTGTAGAATTGGTATTATGTATGCATTCAGTGGTTGGTAGAATTTGCCAGCAAAACCATCGGTGCCTGGGGTTTTCTTTCTTGGAAGGCTTCTTTTTTTTTTTTCTAACAAATTAAATTTATTGAATAGATATGGGAAAATTCAGACTGTATTTTATTCAGTGAATTTTGGTTTGTGTTTTTCAGAATATTGGTCCATTTCTTCCGTGTTGTCAAATTCGTCAGAATAGAATTGTTTATAGTGTTTTCTTAGTATGGAATGTACACGGGGTCCACGGGGATGTCTCCTCTTTCATTCAATAATTTTGTCTTTTCTCTCCCTCTCTTTGTTCACCGCCTCTACCCACCTCCCCTTGTTTCTTGGTGGTGGTGGTGGTGGTTAGTCTGGCTAGAGGTTTATCGATTATGCAACCCAAATTTTTAGTTTTCTTGGTTTTTCTCTTTACAGTTGCACTGATCTGTACTCTGATCTTTATTATTTTTCTTTCTTCTGCTTGCTTTGGTTTCAGTTGTTCTTATTCTAATTAAGATGGAAGTTGGATCAGAGGTTGGCAAACCTTGGTACATAAAGGGCCAGAAAAGTAGATACTTCAGGCTTTGCAGACCACATGATCTCTGTCACAGCTGCTCGTCTCTGCCAGTCTGGCACCAAGACAGCCCTGGACGACACAGCAACACGTGAGCACAGCTGTGTTCCAGTGAAACTTTGTTTGCAGAGACAAGCCGGGGTGGGCACAGCGGCTCAAGCCTGAATCCCAGCACTTTGGAGGCAAACGTGGGGGTTTTGCCTGAGCCCGGGGATTCAAGACGAGCCCAAGCAACTTGGCAAGGCCTCGTCTCTACAATAAATCAAAAAGTTAGGCGGGCGTGGTGGCATGCGTCTGTGGTTCCAGCTACTTGGAAGGCTGAGGTAGAAGGATCGCCTGAGCCCAGGAGGTTGAAGCTGCAGTGGCTGTGAGCACTCCACTGCACTCCAGCCTGAGTGGCAGAGTGAGACTCCAACTCAGAATGAAGAAAAAGAATAACATTTAAAAAAACTAGCAACGAGATGCAGTTTGGCAATCCAAAGAATTTAACAGCTGTGGTGGTGCACACCTGTAGTCCCAGCTACTTGGGAGGCTGAGGCAGGAGAAGAACCTGAGCCCATGAGTTCAATGCTGCAGTGACCCATGATTGTGCCTCTCTCTCCAGCATGGGTGACAGAGGGAGACCTCGACTAAAAAAAAAAAAAAAAAAAAAAGAAAAGAAAAATTTTGCTTACCTCTGCCTTAGGCAGTCAGTTATCTTTTAGAGCACTTGAAAACATGGGTCATCATTAAATTGTGTGTCACATATTGTCAACATCTGTGTGACATCTGAGTCTGTTTCTGATCGTCACTTGCTCTCTCTCGGGAGTGTAGATAATTTTGCCTGTCCGTGTGCTTTGTGATACTTAGTTGGAAGCTAGACAGGTTGCATAGAACAGGTGCTGAGGTGCGGTGAGCCTTTTTTTTATGCTGGAGACAGGCACATGTCTCCTGTGGGGACTATGGTGTAGGAGAAGGAGGGAGCTGGACTGTTTGTGGGTGCTGCAGTTTCCCTTCAGGTCCAGGAGAGCAAGCTTGTTTCGAGGGTGGGAGTAGTTTCCAGAGCAGATGTCTGTCTGATCCTTCGCTTACTTCTTCCCTTAGTGCTGACCCTCTGGTTGCTTATTTGCAAGCTCTTGCTTCTTCGTGGCCTCCCAGCAGTATTCCATCGTTACTGGTTGTGTGTAGCTTTGGGGGTGAAGGCTCAGTCCTGGTATGCCCTGGGTGTCCTTTGGTCTCCGTCAGGGACACAGTCTTCTCCGGTCTTCCTTGCCCCTCCCCTCAGAGGTCAGACCTTGCGTACCCTCCCAGCTGCAGTGAGTGCCCCCCAGTGCCCTTCCTCCACAGATTGAGACATTTGTTCCCTGTGGAGGTGGGCTCCCTACAGTGTTCTGTGTCCGTCCCGCTCTGCTGATTTCCCCTCCCCAGGTTTGCTCCACAGTGAGTACTACTTAGTACTCTGCGGCTTTTCTGTGGATACCTGATTAGGTTGATGTAGAAGAAGCCTTCAAGAACATGCAAACTCTCCCGATTGCTGCAGGCCCCAGAGGTGGTACACTGACAATCCCCAGCCTGCATTCTAGCCTCCATCAAGCTTTCACCTGTTCCAGGTGATCTCTCTCTACCACTGTCCAGTCACATCTGTTCCAGATGAGGCTAGACACAACTCTTGAAGCACCGTCTCCCTAGATTTTTGGTCAGTTTGCTGTGCAACCTTTGCTTTCTGGTGGATCGGTTGGGCTGGGGGTGCAAATTTGAAGTTAGTCCCTTTTTGTTCATGATAAGGGTAAGGGTAACATTGTTCTCTGGTGGTGTTGTGGAGTGGCACAGCAGAAGGGCTTTTGCCAGGTGCAGCCCCTCAGCCTTGGACTTCTCAGTCTTCAGAATTGTGAAAGGTGAATCTCTTTGTAAGAGTAACTCTTTACAAGTTACCTGGTCTTATGGTACAGATTGCATATTCCTTCTACGAGATGGCCTGAGACCAAAATGCTTTGGTTTCCAGTTTTTTTAATATTTGCATTTTACTTACCAGTTGAGCACCCCAAATATTTGCAAAATGCTCCAGTGTAATTTCTTTGAGTGTCATTGCAGTGCTCAGAAAGGTTCAGAACTGGTACACTTTGATTTGGGATTTAGAATGTTCAACCTGTATTCTGTTGCCAGCAACACCAAACAGACTGACAGGGCAAGTTCAGTAAATGTAGGAGGCAGATGTTGAAATAACTTTTTCTCTAAAAATATGTCAAATTAATTTCAGAATTTATAGGCCATTTGCCTACATGGGTTCTTGAAATCTTTATAAAATCCTGTTTTTGTATTGAAAGAGATATCAGAGGTCAATTTTATCTTCAGACTAAGTCCCAAGACTAATCCACTGGGAAGGTCCTCTCATTCTTCTGTTCTTAAAAAAAAAGGTTTTACGAGGCACTCCAAACTAGAGATTTTTAAAATTGCTTAAAGTTAATTTGAGTTTTATATTCTACTCTAAAATATAAAACTGTTTATCTTAGTACAAAAATGCCTGCTACCCTATCCACTAAAATTGGTGCTGTAGAATGACATACCATGTTTATTCCCTGGTTTTGCATGTTCTTTAATACAAAACTAATCTGTGTCTTGGTTTGAGACATGTTGATGACTCCTTTAAAAAAAAGAAGAAAGATGAGGTAGCGGTCCCTGAATGGGAGGGGACTTGCAGGAAGCTGTACAACTAGTGAGCATCAAGACCAGGATCTGGTGGGGCTTGGTGTCTTGCACCTGTAATCCCAGCACTTTGGGAGGCCAAGGCAGGAGGATTGCTTGAGCCCAGGAGTTCCAGGCCAGCCTGTAACCTGGGCAACATTGTGAGACTTCATGTCTACAAAAATAAGAAAAATTAGCCAGGCATGGTGGTGCATGCCTGTAGTCCTGGCTACTTGGGAGGCTGAGGTGGAAGGATCCCTTGAGCCCAGGAGGTCAAGACTATGATGAGTCATCATTATGCTACTGCACTCCAGTCTTGGCAATAAAGTGAGACCCTGACTCAAAAAAAAAAAAAAATTGAAAAGCCAGGATTGGAACCTAAATTTCCTTCCTCAGGTTAGAACCTGTCACAGTACATCACATGGCACTGTTTGTATCCAAATCTGCCTATTTGAAACTGTGACTAACTTGAGCATCCGTCTTCAAGACAGTGTTATTTGAAATTTGTTCAGTGTCCTCCTCTCCTACCCCCTCCCCAAAGTATTGTATAGTCAGATGAAGTTGGGTCATGTTACATGGAATTCCTTTGTGGAGAGTCTCAGTTCACCTTGTATATCGAAACAATCCAAGAGCTCTTGTGTTAAAGAAATGTTAATTTTCTTAGCCTAGTTTCAGTTTATTTTCTTTCGAGGAACATATCTTTTAACCTTTTAGAACACTATGCTGATGATGGTGGAACAATTTGGGATGTGCTAACCTATAGGGTCATGTCAGTTTAACTTTGGGAGCTAGCACGTCGACACAGCCTTCATGTGGACAGTCAGCTTGGAGACCATGGACTTTCAGGTAATGGAGAGGAGAAAGCAAGGAAAATAAGTTCAGTAAACCCAGGCTGAAGTTAGGTGTGTAAATGTACACACATCCCGCATGTTCTCGGTATCAGAATTCAAACACAGTATCCGCATCGAGCTGTGAATCATTCCCACTGCCATTCTTTCCAGGACATGATTTTCATCTTGGCCCCAAAGCACCTCCTGGCTTGTCTTTTTCACTGTTAAGTAAATGTTGTACCGTTTTGTTTTATCTTATTTTATTTTTTGAGTCAGAGTCTCACTCTGTCACCCAGACTGGAGTGCAGGGGCACATTCATGGCCACCACAACCTCAGCTTGCTGGGCTCAGGTGATCTTCCCATCTCAGCCTTCCAAGTAGCTGGAACTGCAGGCATGCACCACCACGACTGGCTAATTTTTTTTTTTTTTTTTAACTGTAGAGGCGAGGTCTTGGGTTTTTTTTTTTTAACTGTAGAGGCGAGCCCAAGCTGGTCTCAAACCCCTGGGCTCAGCCAGTCCTCTCACCTCTGTCTCCCAAAGTGCCCCCACGTCCAGCCTGTTGCGCCATTGTTAAAGAAATTGCTTCCAGTGGTAAAATGATGCCATGGGTTATCCATGTCTGTCTATGACGGGTGATAAAACATTAGATACAGGATTTTCTGATCCCAAAACTCAGCTTGTATTAAAAGCAAATGCTGCTTTTTTCTGAATTGATGTGAGGATGAAAACATTAGTGGAGTAGCAGTATATTACCATTTTGTGTGCTTTGCATATATTAACTTATGTAATCCTCACAGACCTTTTGAGGCAGGTAATATGCCTTTTTTACAGTCAGGAACCTAAGGTTAAGGTGTGTCTCTTGACCACAGAGAGCTAAAAAAGAGTTTACTGGTTTACATTTAGCAGCTTGCTGAAGAATAATTTGTTATTTTTAATTTGTTAGAGTTTTAAAAAAATTACTTACTTTTAATTGTGGTTTTACAAATACAGCATAAATTTAAAGTGGTTAATTGTAAGTATACAGTTCAGCAGTATTTACATTCACATTGTGGTGCAATGGGTTTTCCGAGCTTGTTCATCTTGCAAAACTGAAACTCTTACCCATTAAACAAGAACTTACTATTACCCTCTTCCCCATCATTCTAAGTCCTATTTCTGTGAATTGATCAGATGCCTCCTATAAGTAAAGTTATATAGTATCTGTCTTTTTGAGACTAGCTTATTTCACTTAGCTTAGCGCCCTCCAGTTTCCCCCATGTTGTAGCCTGCTGCAGGCCTTCCCACAACTTGGTAACATTCTGATGTATGTGCATGCCATGTTTGTTTATCATTAACCGGTTGATGGGCATTGGGGTGGCTTCCACCTCTTGGCAGTTGTGAATCATGCTGCAGGGAATGTGGGTGTGCGTATGTCTCTCTGAGGCCTTGCTTCCATCTGCGTGGGATACGTGGCAAGGAGGAGGAGAGCTGGATCATGCAGTAAATTTCATTTTTAGTTTTTTAGGACCCCAGCCCCCATTCTGTTTTCCACAGCAGCTGTACAACTCGACATTCCCCTCAGCGGGACACGGTGGTTCTGATTTCTTCATGTCCTCACCAGCAGTTGGTATTTTCTGCTGGTGGTGGTAGCTTTTGATAGTAGCCCTCCTGATGGTTGTGAGGTGCTCTCTAGTGGTTTAGACTTGCATTTCCCTAGTGACCAGTGATGTTGAGCATCTGTTAATACGCTTATTGGACTTTGTGTATCTTTGGAAAAATGCCTATTCAAGTTCTGTGTCCATTTTTTCCACTGGATTCCTATGTTGCTGTTGAGTTGCAGGAGCTTTTCGTAGACTGTGGATCTTAGCCCCTTAGTAGGAACATGATTTGCAAATATTTCCTCTCATTCTTTAGGCTGCTTTTCACTGTTTATTGTGTCTCTTGATGTGCAGATGTTTTATAGTTTGATACAGTCCTATTTGTCTATGCTGCTTTTGTTGCCTGTGTTTTGGTGTTGTGTATGCAAAATCACTGCCAAATCCAGTGTCAGAAAGCTTTTTCTTTATGTTTTCTTCTAGAAATCTTATACTTTTAGAAATCTTATACTTTTAGGCCTCCATTCCATTTTGTGTTAGTATCTATATGTGGTATAAGGGTAAGGGTCCTACTTTATTCATGTGCATATGGATGTCCAGTGTTCCCAGCACCATTTGTTGAAGGGACTGCTGTAATTGATTTTTTTAAATGCCTTGAAATGAAGGTTTTCTATTTAAATGATGTTTTTCACACTGAAATGTAGCTTTAATATTTTCTTAGTTCTTGTTATGGATAGAATTTTAAGTTTGGCAGGTATGAAGCAGAACATTGTGATTGTGAGAGATGTAATTTTTTTTTTTTTTTTTTTTTTTTTTGAGTTGGAGTCTCACTCTGTCGCCCAGGCTGGAGTGCAGTGACACGCTCCCAGCCACGGCAGCCTCGAACTTCTGGGCTCTGGTGATCCTTCCGCCTCAGCCTTCCAAGTAGCTGGAAGTACTGGCGCATGCCACCACGCCTGGCTAATTTTATTGATTTATTGTAGAGATGAGGTCTCGCCAAGTTGCCCAGGCGGGTCTCGAACCTGCGGGCTCAGGCAATTCACTCACCTCAGCCTCCCAAAGTGCGGGATTACAGGCTGAGCCACCGAACCCAGCCAAGAGATGTCATTTTTTGTTTTTGTTTTGTTTTGTTTTTTGAGTTGGAGTCTCACTATGTCACCTAGACTGGAGTGCAGTGGCACGCTCCTGGCCACCGCAGCCTTGACCTGCTGGGCTCTGGCGGTCCTTCCACTTCAGCCTTCCAAGTAGCTGGAACTACAGGCGTGCACTACCACGCCCAGCTAATTTTTTTGATTTATTGTAGAGATGAGGGCTCACCAAGTTGCCCAGGCGGGTCTTGAACCCACGGCCTCAGAAAATTCACTCACCTCGGCCTCCCAAAGCACGGGATTACAGGCTGAGCCACCAAGCCCAGCCGAGAGATATAATTTTTAAGTGACTATTTAACTTTTGTTTATGGAGTTTTCCCCCTTTTTTGAATTTAGCCTTCAATGATACAAGATTAAAATTCAATATAAGGTTATTTCCAAGTCATCCAGTATATCCTTTCAGATGCCTAATATATGCTAAAATATTTGTTGCTTTGAGCTATTTCTCCTTTTAAAAATAAATTTTATATGCCTTGTTTGCATTATCTTTACTGTCATTTTTTGCTTGTAGGGAAGCAGCCCGCGAGTGCCGGAGGAAGAAGAAAGAGTATGTGAAATGTTTAGAAAACAGAGTGGCAGTGCTTGAAAACCAAAACAAGACATTGATTGAGGAGCTAAAAGCACTTAAGGACCTTTACTGCCATAAGTCAGATTAATTTGGGATTTAAATTTTCACCAGTTAAGGTGGAAACGGACTGGCTTGGCCACAACCAGAAAGACAAAAAACATTTTATTTTCTAAACATTTCTTTTTTCTATGCGCAAAACTGCCTGAAAGCAACTACAGAATTTCATTCGTTTGTGCTTTTGCATTAAACTGTGAATGTTCCAACACCTGCCTCCACTTCTCCCCTCAAGAAAGGTCCAGCGCCAGGAATCATGAAGACACTTCGCTTTTCCACCCCTGCTCTCCTCGAGAAGTAATACTTTGTTTACTTGTGAATTGATGGGGGAAAATAAGGAAAGAAAGTGTTTCTAAGATGAGTTAAAGGTTCGTGCTGCACTCCCTGGTGGCCAGGCGCAGGGGGAGTGTCGATGGCCGTGGTGAAGCCTTTCGCATTTCCATTGTGAATTATGTAAAACTGCTAAGAGACATCCCTCTACACAGCATTTTAGTGTGGTATTGGGGAAATTAGGAATGAATTTGGAGTGCTTTCCACGTACACTCTGCTCTTCAGTACTGAAGATGTGTCCCTGGTTCTCAAGACGTTCTGTGTTAACTGAGCTCTTCCACAGGGCAGTCGTTGCTTCTTAATTCAGTTCTGTATGTGTTCAACATTCTTGAATACATTAAAAGAAGTAACCAACTGAATGAAAAAGCATGGTATTTGAATTTTAAACTAAGTCAAAGTAAATACAAGTATAAAGCTTATTTTAGTTAATATTAAATTCTTAGTAAAAAGGTTAGTAAACCAATCCCTTGAGTCATATAATAATGATTTTGAATGAATGGTGTCCTCACCTCCAAAAATATTTATACTGTCACTCATTCACTAAAAAACAGTTCTAGTGCGCTGCTGGCCTTTGCACTTGAGTGACACCACCACCAAGAAAGCCTTCCAGTGTTCAGCAGGCAAGGCAACATACTTGTTTACGAAATGATACGATGCTGTAGAAAGATCCTGATTTTAAGTCTTCTCCATATTAACATAGTTTAACAGAGAATCTCTAGTGAATTTTTAATGAAAGAAATTGTGAGGCTAGGCTCTAAAAATCAGTGTCAGCTGTGCCCAAGGAAGCTCCTCGGACCTATTGAAAGACTGCTGTGCTGCAATATTTGGGTGGCGGGTCTTACAAACAGCTTTCTGTCCTCTTCCGAAAAGAGTTGTGCTTTGGCTTGACAATAGGGTATATACATGACCTCTGTCATTCTATAATTTTAATCCTGACTGTGACAGTCTGTGTGTGTCTCATATGCTGTTTCCAGTACTGCTTTTAATTATTAACTACTCATTCTGTCTACTATGCCTGATGATCTCAAGGTTACCCTTTAAAAGAAAAGTAAGACTGAGGTGGGTTTTTAAACTCGAAGGCTGACCTGATGTTAGATTGTAATTTCTCATTTGAGAAGGAAAATTTCTTTAAAAAACAGTCAAGAAACAGAAAATGTATGTTTTCTATTTAGTCAGGGGTTATTTAAGAAAATTAAGTTTGTTTAACATAATAACGAAATGTGCAGGTGTAAGTGTTAATTATTGGGTCCATTTTTAAAAGTAAGACTTTTAACTAATATTCGTAAATGGTGTATTTTTGTTTGTAACAAACCATTGTCTTTTTTTCAAGGATGAACAGTGTATGAAGGAGCATCATTCTAAGAATTGGGTGATGTAGTCTTTGTTTGGACAATTCACCAGATTCTCAAGAAGGCTTTCAAACGACTCTAAAGTGTGATGTTTGTCCTGCTGAGCTAATAGGAAAAGTTATAGCATACAAATTGTTTGTATACCAGCATAGATGTGTCATTTTCTTAAATTGGGTTAGCAGAGACTGTGCAAAGTCACAAATATGTTGTTATTTCTTATTGAGTCAAAATGTCAAATTGAATATTTGGGATGCCATAAGTGTTATAACGGAAACACTGTCTGGTATTTAGCAATTTATACTCTTAGTTTATCTGTTTTTCAAAAGATGAGGCTTTCTACTTTTGAGGAAGTTGGTGGTCCTTTCAGACCATGATAAATCAAGGCAATCACATTCATATGAGCTGTATGGAATTGTAAGTTATAGTGACCTCTGGTCCTTTATACCATGAGAATAATTGCACTGTTTTGAAGTCAGTTACTTACTGGTGAGGTAAGAAATGTATCTTGTTGCTAAATCTGTTTTAGACCCTTGGAGAGACTTGAAGATTTCAGTTTATACAGACAAAATTAAGCATCTTTTGTGCAGGCTTTTTTTAAAATATGAGAATGGGGGGGTGTTAGTTTTTAAGCATGAGACTTTGAGAATCTTTATTAAGAAAATGACATAATTTAAAAAATATGACAGCCAAGAACGTATGTGGCCACATTAAAATAAATGTGTTTTTTTCTTCATATTGGCCAAAAGGGAATTAAAATGTCATCATAGGAATTTGTACATATGCTACTGATTTGCCTAGAAAATAGCAAGTTTGGTATTGCTCACTTTGCAAATATAGGGCCGTATTTGGCACTTTTATCTATAGGACAGATTAACTCTAATAAAAATGAAGTGGGAGGGTTTATTTTTGATATATTACTCTTAATGAGTTTTTGAGCTTTGATAGTGTTTAACTGAAAAGTGGTTTAGAAAGGGCTAGAGCCAATGTGTTCATTATTAAAAAATCGATACCAGATACAATTTTAAGTTCATTATTTTTCAAATTCTAGTACCATATTGGCAACCATGATATTGTCATAGGTGCTCTGTTCATTTGGATGTCTTGGGGGTGGCATTTGTATAATATGTGTGTACATATATATATATATGCATATAGTATATAACCTAAAGCTCTGAGAGCTCCTCAGTCAGGAATGCTGAGTATTCTCGTCTGTTGAGGCCAGATGAACTCTTTTTACATTTGTGTGTGTTCTCTTGCATCCCTTCTGGCAGTTTCTGCAACTGCATTACTCCGGCACTCACAATTGATTGTTATTCTCTAGTTTTCTTCCAAGTGTTTTTTGTAAGTTTCTTCGGCTTGGTACTTTCAAGTATGTGGCTGGTCACTTGAAAGCCCCCCCCAACCCACACACAAACATTTGGTTTTTGTGCTTTGTCTCGGGCAGCTATCGCAGTGGTGAGAGCTTTTTGAAGATGGCTTTCAAGAGGAACCGCTGGTTTCTCAAAAGTCATCCTTGGGGAGGAGTTCCGGTGTTTCATCTGAGTGGGGATTTTGTCAGAAAATGTGTTTTGACAGGTCAGCAGCAGTGCTGGTCTCTGAAAACACAGTCCCGGTCAGGCAGCCCGCCCCGTCAGATGTCATCTGGCTGAAGTCTATCTCTGTCTCTCAGGACTGATCCCTACTATCTTTTTGACCTTTTGACGTGTGGAATCATACAAAGGCTTAGGAAGAAACAAGTTTGTTTAAACCAGGATGCTTTTACTTACTTGAAGTGACTTCTGTTTAGATTTATTATTTTCATATTTACTAAGTTTTAAATTTTGTGATCAGCTAACAGTCAGCTATTAGTGTAAATTGGCCTCTGTTTATTTTGAAGATCAAAGTCTGCTTCATTTTGCAGGATTAAATACGGCTGATATATCTTAACGCTGAGATTTTGAATTAAAGCGAGATTTAGAAGTAGTGGTTATAGGCCTTTCCATTTATTTTTGAGAGGTTTTATTTTGTTGCCTTTGTAGCCCTAAACACTGTTGATATATTTTTTTCCCCATTGACCTAATACAAAAGGTGTATATTTATTTGGATTATATTTACATTATATCCTTTGTAAATGTTTGGTGTAACTTGCACTTTTTAAAATGACCCAGTTTGGGTATTAGCAACTTAAGAAATTCCCTCATCAATTAATTATCAACTGACTTTTGGTCTTTCTCCTCTCTTCAAATCATGTTACTTTTTTTAAATGGAAGCTTTTCATTGACTAAAATATTTTAGCACCTAAAAGCTAGCCTTTAAGAACAGCTATGAGAGAAAAATACCAGGAAGTTAGATTTGACTAGCCCAGCTACTTAAAAGATGGGCTCACACCTTATTTTTTTCCATCCTGGATAAAGACTGAAGGAAAAGTAACTTAAATGAATAATGTGTATTTTCAGTTTAAAATGGGACTTTATCCTCATCCCCTCACTAATACCGTGTTGTGCATAGTGTGCCCAAAATACCCACTAATTTGTCTGGAGAAGTAAAATATTTGAGGCAAAGTTATTGTCTTCATGGAGACCACATGTCATCCTCATTTTGCGAAATTATTTTCATTTTGAATTGGCTTTGTGAACATCAAAGGAATGCTGCCTAAATTTGATTTCAGAGGAGAAGGGGGAAAGTAATGTGCTTAGTAAGCCTGTAGGTGAGGAGTTGAGATACATGTGTTCACTCCATCGTACAAAGCACAACGAGAGCTCTTGGTTGGGTGGCTTCGGTACATCTTGGATGCGTTTACTAGGTGGATTGTGCGGTCACTGTATGTCCTGGGAACTGGCTTCCTTGACTTTCTAAAATCAATGGCTAGGAGAGGCGCTAATCCTTGAGGGGCCGAACGCTCCATGAAGCTGAGTCAGAGTGGAAGAATTTCACATAAATCAAACAGGGTGCTGCCGTTCCCTCTGTCTCAGCGCATGGTGAGTTCCTGCCGATGAATGTAGTTTAAGCCTTTGTATGTGTCCTCAGGGGCAGACAGACCTAAGAGGGACCAGAAAACGTTCGAATGGAGGGATTGCATTTCAGGTGTTTTAGCTTGAAATTTATTTTTTAAAAAAAGAAAAAGTTAAAAAAAAATAAACACAATAGAACAAAGCCTGTGATGGTGAAAGCTGATGCTGCAGCAGGCAGATTGTTGAGCACAGAGAGGAAACGTGGGCCTGCGTGCGTGCTGGGCCTGCGCGTGCAGGTCGCAGCTGCGTCCCACACGACACTCCTTTGATCACACTCACCAGCACGCGAAGGGACAACGCGCAGCCTTCGGGAAATGCCTTCGGAAAGGACTGACCGTAGGAAGTTCAAGTCCTGCCTACCGGCGCAGGCACCGTTTCACGCCTGCCGGCAGAAGTGGCGTTTCCGGGCTCGTCTGAGGAGCACTCAGAGGGGAGGTGGTCTGAGAGAGTTTAAGGACGGGGAAGGAAGAGTCCTGCAGACCATGATCTCACGGTAGCTGGCCAGGGGTAACAACCTACCTTGTGTTTGGGAGGTTTTATTTTCTTATGTTTAAAAAATTGAATTGGTAAATGCTTTATAGACATATTTTTATCCAAGTGCCACTCCAATTTGTGTACGTAATAAAATTATTTATACTAAAGGTGGGAACTAACTTGTCAGCATTTTTCTTTGAGTGTAGATTTGTTAGGGGTGGCCGAGCAGAGTGCCAGCCAGCAGTTTTCTGTGTGAAGTCGTCCTCGCCTGATTTGTCCACATGTCGGTTGTCCCCTCCCCTGCCCCCCGCAAAAGGAGCTCTTTCTAGCCCCGAGGCATCGCTTGAAACTTTCTAGAAACAAAATAATCAGGGACGTTCCTAGAGAGAATGGCGTTCGGCTGTTTGGTTTTCCCTTGAGGGTGGGGGCAGAGAGCACGTCCCCCAAAACTGTCAGCACAAAACAGGGTATTGCTCTTTTAACTCTGATGTTTCTATTGGAGTTGAATACGAAATAAATGTAGTGAGGGAAATACATTTCTAGTAAAATTCCCTACCTTCTGAAAACATCCCTGTTTTAATTTTTTTACCTAAATCTTTTTTGTGCTTTATGTGTAAAGAAAAATGTACTGAGTTACCACGCATTTTATTAACACTATGTACATAATAGCTGCTTTTTGTGTTTGAATGGTAGCAATTGCTTTGTATATTAAAGTGACCCTTGTGAATTTGTGAAATACTGTCATAAGTGCTTTTTCTTACTGTACTCTGTGTGGTATCAACTGTCATCATGCCCTTTTTACGCAAACATGTATGTGCAGTCACATAAACATGCTTTTGAAAGCCCTGTAGGCCTCTTTTTGGGGATGGGGTCCTGGGGTTTCGCCGGCAGCGCTGTTGGGGGTGGCACGCGCCCGCCCGCCCAGCGAGGGGGCTGCCGCCGAGCGCGAGGCCTGTCCTCGGCGCGCGGGTTTGCCACGCGCCGGACGTGGGGCGCGAGCTTCTGTCCGCGGGGAGACGGCCGCGCCTGCGGGGAGGCGGGGCGGCGTCGCCGTCGCGCGAGACGCCCGGCCGGGGCCGCCCGCCCCGCTGCCCCGGCGTGTGCGGGCCAGGGGACGTGGCGAGAGCCCCCGGGCCCGCGGCTCTGCGGCCGGGGCCGCGCCCG